>NC_042997.1:176278711-176578711 GCF_006345805.1 Octopus sinensis
GGCAAAGTCTCAATTTAGCCTTTCATCCATCTGTGGCTGATAAAATACCAGTCGAGTACTGGAATCTATTTTTGACTCATCCCTCACCCTGACAATTGCTATCATTATATCTCAATTAGAAACTATTATCATTATTATTATTATTAGTAGTAGTAGTAGTAGTAGTAGTAGTGAATGTAGTAGTAGCAGTAGCAGCAAGCTAGCAGAATCATTAGAATGTTGGAAAAATGCTTTGCAGTATTTGATCCAGCTCTTTACATTCAGAATTCAAATCCCACTGCAGCCAATAAAGTGCCAGTCAAGTACTGGCAATGATCATCAACTAAGCCCTTCCCAAAAAGTTACTGGCCTTTTGCGAATATGTGAAGCTATTATTATTATTATTATCATTATTATTATCATTATTATTATTATTAGTAGTTAGTAGTAGTAGTAGTAGTAGTAGTAGTAGTAGTAGTAGTAGTAGTAGTAGTGGTAGTAGTAGTAGTAGTAGTAGCAGCAGCAGTAGTTAGTGTTGCATCACTGAAAACTAGGTCTGGATTCACTAACATAACATTCCTAGCAATAAAATCTACAAATTCTGTCCAAGTGTTGATTTCATTATCATCATCATCTTCTTAACATCCACTTTTCCACGCTTGCATGGGTTGGATGAAATTTGTTGTAGCTGATTTTCTTCAACTGAATGCCCTTCCTGCTACTGACCCTCTCCTGTTTCCAAAACAAGGTAATATTTTCCCCATGGCCAGACATGCTTCTGCAGAATATTGGAAATGAATGACACTGCTTGTATGACAGTGACACTCATTTACAACTTTCACACAATGTCAAGACAAGGAGACACAAGCATATACACTCACATGTCAAGACAAGGAGACACCATATACACTCACATGCATATGGACTGATAAATGACAGATGAGAGTTCTACAATTTCTTGCTGAACAATCTACACAGATGATTTGTATGTAGTCTGGCAGCTGACTTTGCAGACACCCATAAAATTATTAACCATCTTACAAACAATAACTCTGAGCACCTTTTCAAACTCCATCTGTCTAACGCCCGCGGACATGTTTACAAAGTCAGAAAATAGCACAGCTCCCATGACTTTCGGAAACATTTTTTCACGCTTAAGAGTTGCTGAAGTATGGAACAAACTGCTGGCATCAGTTGTTAGTTGTCGGAGCACTGCATCCTTCAAAACTTCCATGCTTCCTAAGATTCGCCAACACTACACCTGATTTTCTCCTCTCCATACACACACAAGCATGTATCTGATTCATACACTGTTCACTTTCCAGACATTTGTACATTACTGCATATTCTTTATATGCATTTTCAACAAGTTGTGCACCTGAGCACTGTATACAATAATTTCATTATTATATAACGATCAAGTGTTTGTGCTGCACGTTTAGCTCACTCCCTCCGTCAAATTGACATTGCCTGTACAAGTGCACCCTGTGCTACCCATCAGATGTCAAATTAATCACAGAACAACATCTGATGAAGTGTTTTGCTCAAAAATGCAAGCATTACCCATTCCAGAAATTGAACCTGTGATCTTGTGATTATAAGTGCAACACCCTAACCACTTAGCCACATGCCCTCACATACATACATGTGTGTAGAGAGAAAGAGAGACAGGATTTCTTCAGTTTCTGTTTACAAACTGTAGTTATTACTTTGTTGGAAGGAAATAGTTTTATCAATGCAAGAATATGAACATGAAAGGTGTCAACAGTTTCAGCCTACAAAAGCAGGTACAAATCAAAGCTTTTATGCAGTCACTCAACCTACAATAAATTTCACTTATCACATACTACATCATCATCTTCATTGTTTTAACATCCACTTTTATACATGTTTGCATGAATCAGATGAAATTTGGTGTGGTAGATTTTCTACAGCCAGAGGCCCTTGTTACCAATCCTCACCTGTTTCAAAGAAAGGTATTATTTCCTTATAGCTGGACATGCTTGTGTGGCAAATTACAAATGAAGGACGCTGTCTGTATTACAGTGACACATCTTTATAACTAATGCATGATGTCAAGACAAGAGAGAGAGACACATGCACACACACACACACACACATGTACACACACATACACATATGTGTGTGTGTGTGTGTGTGTGTGTGATGGGTTTCTTTCAGTTTCCATCTACCAAATTCACTCTCAAGACTTGGTTGGTCTTGTGCTATACTAGTTACTTGCCCAAGGTGCCATACTGTGGGTCTGAACCTCAACGCATGGTTGGGAAACAAGCCTCTTAATCAAACAACCATGCCTGCACTAACCACAATATGGGCATTAACTGCTGGTGATATAAATCTAGGCCTGTGATTTGCTTCTAATGTTATGCCTGAAGCGAATTTGAAATTGAAATCGAAATCAAATTTGATGACTAGCATCCGTGCTAGTGGAGCGCTAAGAGAACCATACGAGTGAGATTGGGGCCAGAACAACAAGCTGGCCTCCAAGCCAATGGCACGTTAAAAACACCATTCGAGCGTGATCGTTACCTGCGTCGCCTTACTAGCACTTGTGCTGGTGGCACATGAAAAAACATTCGAGCGAGGTCATTGCCAGTGCCGCTGGACTGGCTCCTGTGCAAGTGGCACATAAGATGCACCATTTGAGCATGGCTGTTGCCAGTACCGTCTGACTGGCCCTCGTGGTGGTGGCACGTAAAAGCACCCACTACACTCTCGGAGTGGTTGGTGTTAGGAAGGGATCCAGCCGTAGAAACTCTGCCAGATCAGATTGGTGTCTGGTGCAGCCATCTGGTTCACCAGTCCTCAGTCAAATCGTCCAACCCATGCTAGCATGGAAAGCGAACGTTAAACGATGATGATGTATGTAGTGATGGAAAAAATAGAAATCTGTAGGAATAGTATAGTCATTTATGAAGCAATTTAAAATAAAGAAGTATAAAATGCCTTTTCTTGTTCTTTCTTATCTTGCATGTTACTTGGTAACCCCACTAGTACTGGTGGCATAAAAATATGCACTCAGTACACACTGTAAAGTGGTTTGCACTATGAAGGGCATCCAGCCATAGAAACCATGCCAAAGCATGGAGTACAATACAGCCCTGTGTCTCACTGATCCTATCAAACCATCCCACCCAAGCCAGTATTGTAAACAGCCATGACATGATGATGATGACAACAACAATTCAGACTTGTAGCTTATTTCATATTCATTATTCTATGATCTGACATGGTGATATAAGAGTTTATGCTTGAAGCTGTAGTATTTTGAGATTTTGCATATCTACAAACAAAACATTCCAGATAAAAAATAGGTCAAAAACACAGAATAATATTTCTGGAATTTTATGGAATTAATTATTGAGATATTACTATTCTTAGGTAGAAACAGGAAGCCATTTAAAGTGTTTCCACACACATCTCAATACACACACACTTTTATATATTTACTCTTTTATACCATTTAAATATTTAACCAAATTAATTTTCTATATTCATGATCTGTTCCCAGATAACACTGCTCCAGTGTATTTTGTGTTATAGCATCTAATTCCTGAGATTATTTGATGGCTATAATAATGATGATGATTTTAATGTAGGCAATACCATTTACATATATTAGCAACCAAATAAACATTTATTTTCTCTTTGAGTTGTTTAACTTCAAATAATTTTAATGAAAAATATTTAATCTTGTTTCTCATTTCTCACAATTATTTCTCTTGATATAATGTTTAGAACAAAAACAAAACAAGTTTTGTCTGTTTAAGCCTGATATTGCTTGAGAGTGAGTGCATTGAGCTATTTAGCTAATATTGTCCTTTCAGTTTGCTGCTAATTTTGTTGACTTCAGTTGCTTATCAAATTTTTGACGAAATTTTCAGCCAATTACTTGAGCCCTTCAAGTTTGTTCTATAGTCAATTTTTTTAAAGGTAGATTTCCATTTTAACCTGGAATTTCATATATATACATATATATATATACCTTACCAAAACTCAGAAAGCACTTTAGCTCTAATTAGTAACTAACACTTTATAATATATTCTGTGAACCCCATCTAATCTCTTCTTTTTGTATTCCTCCTCATAATCCCCTGTCTCACCTCTAAAACTTTTCCCAGTTCTTTCTCCTCAACACCATTTCGGAATACTTTACCTTTTTTCACTTTACTACATACCTCAACCTATAGAAGTTGAAATAAATTATCAACCCCATCTAATCTATGAAGGCTTACAATATTATAGTATCAATAACATTGTAAAAGATTCTCTTTGGGCTATCTAATAAAGAAAGACATCATATTGAGAAATATAGCATATACTTTAGTTACATCCAAGTAAATGTTTGTCTTATAGAGAAACTTCTCAATACAAATTTCCTCTCTTTCTAGTCCAGCACAGTGTGGTGACTTCCCACTATTACAATTACTTCCCAGAAATTTATTTGCATCAACCACTTGCATTTAACCCTTTCATTAGCAACCCAGCTGAAACCACCTCTGGCCCTGAGTACAAATGTCTTGTTTTCATAAGTTTTGAATTAAAATCTTTTACTAAACCTTAGTTACAATTTATGCTCCTAACACTAGCTGAATGATAACCAAGTTATTTTATTAAATTCTTTGTTATATTTAAAGTAATTGAAAAAAACACAGAGCATCTCAAAATAAATACAGTAACGAAAGGGTTAAAACATCTTACCATTAATTACGTTATTTACGTTTTTTATTGTCAGACATATTATATCTCACTTCCCAGAATCTTGCAATCAATTCCTTTACTTAATTTTCTGCTTGAGAATTGAATCTGTCTAAATCAATTTTCTAGAAAACCAAACCCATGCCTCCAATCTGAGAGGAACAACAGAGGCACTTTCTCTTGGAGAAACAATTATAATGATCAATCAATCTAATATCTAGTAAGATAAACAATGGAATAATATTGCTCTTATATTAGGGATGGTGTTGATGGTACAAACATAAACAAACATCTAAAAGAAGGTTATAGAGACTATATACTATATCTATATTAGCGAAGGCTCAGTCACCAAGACACAAGTTCTGACCTAGAAATACACTGCTTCCTTACATCCATTAGTTAACAACCAAAAATGTTATCCATCTCTCAGAGTTGGTCTAGTTACTTAATGCCAGGTCTATTCTCTCATTACTATTTTTTCCCATAATTTAAAGTACATCAAGCCAATCTTGCTTGACCTACTGGAAAAAAGACAAATCTCATTTAAATGGCTGTTAAAAAAGGAATGACATGTGGATAGTGTAATTCTTGATATATTATGGCTGGGAAAAAAAGGGGCAGGATGGTCACAACTAGAATGCCTTTGATAATAGGTCTGATTCAATCAGGGTTGACCTGGGACTAAATAACAAGAAATTACAATATTTTTTTCCATTCTCACATTTATCTGTGAAGTTATCTCTCTTTCATGTATTAGATTATATTTGATAAAACTGAAAAGAAAAATATTTGTATTGTATGAAAAGACATTTTCAATAGTAAATGCAAGCAAATGTGACTTATTTGTATCTTATATGTTTTACCAGTTTCATTATAATCTGATCCTTGTTTATAATGATGAAGTTTAGATTTCTCCTTGTCAATATGTTATCGTTAAATCAAATATTAATTACAACATACTAAAGAGCATGATTACTTTACTCATTGATAGTTAAGAAAGAAATGATTACTCAAAAATAGACTCATTAACTGTCAGATGTACTGTTATAAATTTCTTATGCCAGTGAACAAGCTACTCAACTCCAATGATGAGTTTTCCAGACAATATACTATAATGAAAACAAAAAATTACATCTCAAAGATTTGTCTTTTTTTGTTCAAGGCCAGAAAATGCTTCAGCTACAGACTTTCTATAAATCTCTAGTAAGATAAACAATGGAATAATATCTCTCTTATATTTGGGATGGTGTTGATGGTACAAACATACACATCTAAAAGAAGAGTATAGAGACTATATACTATATCTATATTAGTGAAGGCTCAGTCACCAAGACACAAGTTCTGACCTAGAGACACACAGCTTCCCTACTCTGCCTACTCTCTTATTACCCAAATAACCTCTGCTCTTCTAAAAGTAACAATTGTATACCACTTCCACTTAGGTTCCTCCTGACACACTAGTCTCTCCTACTCTTGAGACTCATGCTGTTTTTCATACTTAAGCCCTGCTTTCTCCTACCCGGATCTATTCAGCTTGGCTGCCAGCATCAATTCTGTTTGAATTGATTTCATATTCAGTGTAATGATACACTTTTATAGGCTAATGAATGACATGAAAATCATTTTTGCTATAAATCAATAAATAAAGAGTTGTTAGCAATTAAAGTTTGAAAATTTTGGGTAATTTTAGCCACTCGTAAGCCGTAGACGCATTCATTTCTGTTTCCATAGTAACAAGTGGAACATGAGAACTCTTTTGTCTGTGAGAAAGCTCGTGTTGGCAAATATATTGAAACCACTTGTTCTACTTGTCTATTGACAATTGAGCATGTAAATTTATAAACTGGTCAACAAAATGTTTGTTTTTAGATAAATCTTTTTAAGTTCATGTTATCGCATTAAATGCATACTGAATGCTTAAAACTACAAAATATTTGTTGTTTACTCATTACTTTTTGTCATAGAGGTCGTTGTGAGGTGTGCTAAAAATAACAACTGAATTACATTTTGGGATGAATCTTTTAAGTTCGTGCTATTACGATGCTCTTAAAACTACAAAAGACGTGTTTACTCTTTCTCAACAACTTATGCTATTTTCAGGATGTTGACAAAATGTGCAGTCATGCACAAAATGACACCTTCCAAATCTTGTTTCCTGACTGGGTGAAAATGATCAAACTTTAAACCTCTATAACTTTTTAAAAACATTTTTCTGGAAAAAATGAAATAACTCCAGCAATTCAGCTTGGAAAAGTATATTAATGTGCCAAATTTTAAAATTTATGATAAACTTTAATTTTTGAAATGCTGGCAACCAAACCATATAGATCCACCCACCCACCTTTTTTTCCATCCTCCTTGTTCAGAACATCAATCCCCAAGCATTCTCTTTTTACCCTTCATTTTCTCTGCAAATATACAAACTGAGCATCAACTATATGAATCCCACCAGTATTGAGGCTCAAAGGCAAAGATCATGCTCATTACCCTTTACTCTTGATTATGCACCATCAACAAAAATAATGTTCCATAATTTAAATGATAAATCCTACCAGGTTGCTGTTACTCTAGAGAAGAGAAACCTTTTCAAAAGAGCTCCCCATGATGTTAATGACTCAGTCTTGGCAATTAATTAAATAACAAGCCTTTTATTTTTATCTAGCACCCACTACAGATCATCTCACATCTACATAAGCTTGGCTTTAACTTCATTTTATATTTCACTTTCACAAGCTTGCTAAATATATTTGGTTCAGGATCCTATTTATATGAAGCATCTCATATTATGTTTTTAGACTACTAACCTCCTCATTGAAGACAAACTTTTATATATATATAAAGCTCTTATATTTTGATCTGTTTGAACTATGGTTATCATCAGGTATCTTATTCCTGTATATGCATGTAGTATCATATTGGATTCATCAATTAAAAAAAAGTGAAAAATTTATTGGTCTGTCTATCTTGCCAGTGTACAGGCAGAGTAACTTTTTGCATGATGAGTTAAATTTAACCACTGGCTTTACCCTTGGTAGTTCCCTTCTACTAATTCTTTTGCGTTCAAAAACTCATCTGGTATTATGTTCATATTCATGAATAAGACCCAATGTTGATCAAAGCATAGTGTAGATCTATATGTTAAAGAAATTTTATATGCCAAGATGATAGGCTGTAGCCTGCCAAAAAAATTATGACTTTTTTAATATACATGTGTTTGTTCCTTTCCAGATTTTCTTTCTGAAGATTTTGCCATCAACATACTTTTGACAAATATCTTCATAATTATCCTAATTTCAGTCTATTACTGGGACAACATATGAATATTAAAGTTATATCACAGAATTAAACCGTTTACTTCATTCTGCTTCATATTGCTCAGATAAATCAGTTTCTGAACCAACTCTTTATTCATTTTCTTTCTATGTATGTTTGTTTGAGACTCCCTCTCTCTCTCTCACACACACACACTCTCTCTCTCTCTCTCTCTCTCTCTCTCTCTCTCTCTCTCTCTCTCTCTCTCTCTCTTATAGAGATACATATACATACATTTAAAACTACTTAACATGATCATAATTCCTTTAAATATATCAGTGTATCCTGACCATTTTAACATTATTAATAAATTACCTAATACAAACTTTTAAAGAATATTATTCAACACTTATTTCAACTTTATCACCATGCAAAAAGCATTCCCATAATATTAAGAAACTAAAATTACTGCCATTTTGAATCTCTTTAATAAATGGTGTTATTCAGTATTGTCTACACTTTAATATCTAAGTGTTCTGCATGGCTTTCTGGTAAGAATATGTCTTTTTTATTAACCAAAAAAAGTTATTCATTTATTTACCATAAGTTTTTTTTTTCTATTGTTCTGTATATTGACTCTTAGTATGGTGAACAGGATTGCTGTTGGCCACACTAATATTTTGTATTTGGTGTTGAAATACATTGAAACGCCTTGCACTTTGTGGCCTCTTTGTAATGTGATCCAAAAGAGTGTGTTTTACTTTTTTTGTTTTACAATAATGATACCTACAAAATCATATCTATGATATTTTAAATTAATTTTTCAGAGAAATATTTGAATTCTTATTTCATATATAAGCAAAACTCTTTGGGTGTCAGCGTTATTGAAAAACTCTATTCTAGTATAATGTGAAGTTCCTATTACATAACAGTTTATCTTAATGAATATATCAAGGCAAAAATTGAATCATCATATATATTGAGAGATATATATAGCACTGAGGGTGGCAGTATTTGTTCAAGCTTTTCCAAAAGTAGTTAACAGTTTATAACTTCAAATTATAAATGGTGCATTTATTTATACATAGAATTAAAGGTTGTAAACAGCAAGATGATGGTAGTGGTGGTAGTAGTAGTAGTAATATTAGTAGTAATAATAATGATAATAATAATGTTTACAATTTTCTTTCAAATTAGGATTTATTGCTTTAATATGAAAATTAATTGTGGCACATACATTGCAAGTATTGTTTCATGTAGAAAAAGAATAACATTTTATTAATAAATTTGCTTATATATTTGTTTTTGGCAGAAATGTAGTTTGAATTGTTTTACTTGGTGTCTTTTTTATACATATAAACCATCATTTGAGAGAAAGACAATTGGAATATATATTTATTGTTTTAATAGAAGGAAAAAAAATGTAATAATTGCTTTTGGTCTATATACTGCTTTGTTAAACCTGTTTACTAATTTTTTTCCATTTCTGTATCAAATTGTTGCTAGTCCTTATATAAAAAGATTAACAATGTACACACGTATACACTCATATCTCAGTCTTTCTCACTCTCTCTCTCTCTCTATTTATGTGTATGTGTGTGTATATATATATATATATATATATATATATATATATTCATCAACCAACCATCCAAAATATTATAAATCATTACTTAAGAACATATTTGAGGGTAACAGATTTCCATATACATATTTCATTTACATATTTGTATTTTTGCAAGAGAGACAGGGAAAGAGAAAGCATGAGAGGTAGATGGAAGGACTATTTTACTTAGAGATTCACACTTATAAAAGATCATTTATTTTATTGATACATTTTGTTATTAGACCATAATGAAGTAACTGATTTGTGATAAATCAAATAGAAATAATTGAATTTCAACCATTTTTTAACATCCAAAATACTTTTGCAAAATAAATAGATGATTTTATTTATTCTCAAATGTTTGTAATAACTTTTAAAAAAACTTTCTATTTGTCTGCTTTTATTCAAAAATAATATTTGAATTTTCTTTATTTATTTTTAAGAGTCCTAAATAGTTTATAGTAATAATTATTGTGCTTCTTAAATATTAAACATCAAAATACTATGTGCTCTGTTTCTGAATTTACAATTACTGCTAACTATTTCTTTGAGATATTCGAGGTAAAATATTTGTTTATCAATTAAGAGAAATAAAGGATGGGTGGGGGATTGTCTTTTTATGTAATAGATATTTTCACTCCTCTTATATATGAAATCAAGTGTCTCCCAAGCAATATTATTTTGCTTTGAGATTTGAATCAGTGTCAGAATATAGAAATATAAAAGCTATTTGTACTGTATAACAGGATCTGTTTTAGTAATTTCCTGTACTCTTGGATAAAACCCAAGCAATATTGAAACCAATGATTATCTTGGTTAACTGTAGCCAGTTAGATAACTTGAAACTTTGGAGGAATACAGGTTGACCTTCTGGCAGCCAAGTCTATAACTACTTGAGTCTTGTTGCCAATTTTAATAATTTCACTTCAGTGGGCTGGGGTTACTTTTATTTCTCTTTTATCATTTCTCCTAAGCCTATAAATCTTGAACTTATATCTTACTGGAGAATGTTAACCTATCCAGAGGCACTATGATTAAAAAAAATACAAGCTATATTTAGAAAGAGATATATGCTTTAAGGGATACACTTTGAAAATCTCAGACTTTAGTTAAAGCATTATAGCATCTTTTAAACAAAATTAGTTCATAGAATTTTAATTAGGAAATAGTGATCTTAAGTAGTTGTGTACACAAAGTTCCCAATAAGCTAAACTGGTAATTCTGTTTTGATTCCTAGTTATAGCTTCTTCACCTCACTTATGTTTCTAATGCAGTTGCAAAAGTTGTGAATTCTACATCGTCCTGTATTACTAAAGTAAAAAATATATACATCCGTTTACCAAATCAATAGAAGTTAACAGCAATTATAATAACATAATATTAATATTTTGAAAGAATATTTGTATGGAATATGTTTTATTCTATACATTTTTATTTTCTCATTCAGTTCTTTACTGATCATTTTAACATGCTCTATTTAATATTACTTCTAAAATCAAAATTTAATTTATATTATCAATGTGTTTAAATAGAATTTGATTTTTAATATTTAAACTCTACAGTTACTTTGTAAATTTTACTTTTCAACTTTCTTGGTAGTCATATTTCATTTCAGCTTCTAACTTTTAAATAATATCTCTCTCTAGTTCAAAGAAACTGTGCTACAAATTGTTCCTTCTGAACTAATTCTATCATTTTTTTTTCAATTACCTTTCTAGAATACAATTTATTACAACAACAACTAAAACCAACTTCAGATCATTTATTTGTTTCTTTTTCTTTTGTTATATTGAATGATCTCTCTATTTTGTATAAGTGTGACAAATGTGACAAATCAATCATCTTGTTTGAATAGTAGTTAATATTGCACTAGATATTAAAATGGATATTAATGATGAATTAGATAACCTTGTAGTTGAGCATATAACAAATAGTTTCTTGTCATTTATATTTTTAATATATGCCTCTTAAATTTCTTTTGTTGCAGTAAATGTGATACAGTGGTTACTTCTGAGAAGCAGGTGTACATGTCTCCTTATAGAATGCAAAATTCTGGCCCCAATACAAGTTTAAGACTTGGACCCATGGATAAAAACCTTTTGTAAGTATTATCATTTAAAAAACTCATTGTTATAATGTTGATTGATTACCAGTATGAATGAACATTATTGCATGTTGTATAAATTAGAAAAATCTTTAAATGATGATACTTGCTTTTTCTGTTTGTATTTTGTATTGTTTTTTTTATTAGATACCATTCCTAAGGTGAGATATGTTACTCTTTTTTATTGTTAAATACTGTAATTGAGAAACTCTATAAAACTGAACTGAACTGCATGTGCTAGTAACAGTTCAAGTTCTATTCAATTGTATCAGTATAATACTAGCATACATGCCACCAACCCTTTGGTGAACCAAAGTCAAGACAGCTTCAGCTAAACTTCAATTCATAACTTTGCATTATTGCCAAGTTATTCCCATATAAAACAACAATCTCTAATGATATATTGCTAGTTAGATAATAATTGTGATCTCTTCATAAACCACAAAGCTCTCACAGAATAATCTTATCCCTGCCCCTCATTTTCATGTGATGATGATACAACCATGGTTGAAATAGTTCATGTATGGCTGCTAAATACATTCACAAAAATTCAAAGAGAATAGTGATCTTATATGTTAAAGTGTTATACTTCAAGTTTTGCTTTTACTGTGTCTGTTAAACTCAGATTTGCTTGACACAGTAAATTAGGCTCAAACTCTTTTACAAGTTCATGCACTTATTGTGTAGTGGTTTCATGAAGTAATCTAAAGTTATTAAGATTGTATACATTCTCCAGGATAGTTATGCATAACATCACTCAGCACATGAAAACCATCCATTTTGTGTATGCAAAAATGTTTCATCTTACTGCAAAGATAGTTTATTGGACTTGGAATAGTAGGATTTAAAAAGGAAGCTTGATAAAGTATATGATCAGCAACTAGATAATCATGATTTCAAAATCTCTTTAGAATCATCTTCTGGTTTAGTGTATTCCTGTCTAAATCTTTATAGTGAAAATAAGTATGTTTACAAGTTTAAAATGCATTAGTTGTAGAAAAGTTTTGTCTATTCTATAAACTTAATCTATTCATGTAATTTTTTAAAATTTAAATCATTTTCTGTTGAAAAAAGTCAAAGTAATAATGGAGCTCTTCAAGGTAGGATAAATATTTATTCATGCATTAGTTTAACATTCATTGTTTATGTATAAGCTTGATATTGTTCATATATTAAATATATTAACAGAGAACAGTGTTTTGGGTTTTTTTGTGAAGGTAGTCTGAACTTTAAATTGTTTTTTAGAAATGTGTTTTATCTCATTCTCTATAGCAGCTAAGATATCCATCTGTTCCATGGGAAAGAGTATAGTCTTTTACAAGAAACTATTCTATAGTGATTCCAGTTTGAGACTGTGAACTACAAACATCTAAAACAAATATTGCATCAAACTATTACACTATCTTATTGAGAGCAGTAGTCCAGCATGACCCAGCCCAGTGGCTAAAACCAGTAAAAGAAAGAAGTTACCCGTGTGGCTTCATTTTTATATTTAATTTTGTACTATTTTTTTTTTATCAGTACCTGATGGACTAAATTCTGAATCACCTGATGTACATTTTGAATCACATAGGCATTGGCTCTGAGCTTGTTATATCAGAAATTATTTATGTCCCCATAATACTACCTCTGCACTGATTCAGTTCTCTATAAAATTGGTATGAATGCTGGTAGTATTATCATATAAAACATTAAATTATTGTACAATTTGTACTTTCTAATCCACTTTTAAAAATATATTCTTCACATGCTGCAAATATGTCATCAGAAGTCTTACATGGCTAAACTGTTTCTCTCATCATCATAGTTATTTATCACCAACATCATTGTCTTCATCCTCATTGTCTTTACCCTCATCATTATCATTGCCATCATCATCTCTATCGTCACCGGATTCAACATCAACATTTTCATCTTTACCAATATCTTCATCATCATCATTATACTCATTATCATTGTTGTTACTCTCATTATCATCATTGTCATCACATATCTAAGCATCTGTTTTAGATTTAAACACTTTGTTATTTCATCTGTGAGTCAAACTTTCTAAGTCTAGTCTAAAAGCTGGATTTAAAAATGAAGTTTTTAGACTAGACTTAAAAAGTTTGACTAACAAATTCACATAAAGATAATATAACTGTGTTTAAAAGGACATGGGCTTTGTGATTCAAATCTTGTCCAATTCTGAGATTATGTGACAGAGCAACTACAAGAACAATATGGGGGGTAAATTCACTGAAGAATTGACCTAACAGTTTAATAAAATGACACCTCAAATTTGAATACTACCAAAGCAGATTTATAACAACTTAATTTTGATGACAGGTTTAAAAGTTTAAAAGAAACACTAGAAATTCAAAATCAATTTATGATTAGGAAAAAAGTTTCCAATAAAATCAACATCATTACTATTGCTAGTTTTTAAAATTTTCCGTTTGGCATATTCTTATCAATTTTTGGAAATAGCTAGTTGTTTAGTTTATTTTTAAACTAATTCCCTTTTCTATTAATTCATAATTATTTATTTAACTTTTTCAGACCATCTTATGTTGGAGTAAAAGGACCAAACCCAGAGAATTTCAGGGGTCCAGATTCTAATTTAGTAAAAGGTTCAGTGAAGGCTCGAGGAGCTGACCCACTCAACAGGTGTAGACCTCTCAATTCCGTACAAAACCAAGATCCTGTTCTCGTTACAAAATTGTAACTTATTTTCTTTTGTTTTATTTTTGTTGTTGTTTTTTTCATTTATTAATTTATTATTTTATTTGTTAGTAATAGCAATAATGTTTAAAATGCTGCTTTTCATTAACAGCCCAATTAAGAGTTAAACCAAAATATGTCTTATTTGATATGCATTTAAGAAAGAAATTATTTTTAAAATGTATAAGCATGCTTACAAATTATTTTTGTTTTCAGTTTTCAGATGTTCTTTTGTTTTATTTATGTATAATTTTTATCTTATTTCTTTTAGATTTTTCTACAAAATGCTCTTTTTTCAATTAATTTTGAAATGTTGCTAAATTATTATTGCATGGGAAGTTAGGAAAACCAATTTATATTTTTTGTTGGTTTCTTTTTACTGAATTTTTACTCCATTGCCAACATTCAATTATAATGATTGTTGAATCTGTCTCACTATATAGGGATGAGTGAATCAAATAGCACATGTTCAAAGGGAATTGTTTCTGTAAAACTCTGAATAAAAATCAAACAGCAAAAATTCCTTCTGAGAATGAAATTTGAAAGAGACAGAAAAACTCAACTGAATCCGGAAATATTTAGACAATATCACCAAAATGATGTTATCATTTGTGTATATTGATAATGAAAAATTTCACTCAATCTTTTGTCCAAAAACAACCTTTGAACGGCACACAGCCAAGTGGTCATCAGCTCAATATTATTTCATTTACAAAAAAAAAAAAGCCTTTATTGAACAGAAAAAATAGAGAAAGATGAAATAACAAAATATCTTAAATTGAAATCAAATAAAATTTTTATTTATTTTCTCCATCCACATTTAATTTTTGATTAAGAGATTCAAGAAATTATCCTTTTTCACGTATCTGATACACTTCCTCTATCCAACTTATTTTTTAAAAAAACTTTTAAACATTAATTAATCTAATACAGCTGGTTATCTAATATCGTTTACCTAATTATATCATTAACCAGGATATAAAAATTTTATCAAAATTTTGAAGCAAACTAGGTTAAATTCTTTCTATATTGTTTTCTTTTTAATGGAAAATAAACATAGCATGTTACTTATGAATTGAAATTAATAAAAATAACCTATGAAATTCTTTATATATATTATCAAATCTTTCGCTACTCAACCATAATTTGAGGAGTATTAATCAATTTTGGCTAACAAAACTGAAACAAGTACACTCCTCTTTTGCTGCTAATTCTCTTGAGAAAGGCTTGAGTGCCACTCACTCTCTTTTTCTCCACTTTTAAATTTGTGGCATTGTGCCTAATGTAAGAGATGAACTTTTAAGAATCTTAAGAGGAGACAGAAACCTAAATTTTGTAACAGTGTGGCTTGGAAGAGCTAAGGGTTTATTGGCTTGAATACATATGTGAGGTTTCAGCAGTTCTTCACTCAGTCTTTTGCGTATCTCTTTAAATTTATCTATCAACACTAGGAATAGCTATTTAGCAAGTAATTTTTAATAACACAAAGATTTGATAAGGTAATATTGTTAATTCTTTGGAAGTTAAAACTGATTAAATTGTTACAGATTTTGATTAACAGTTTGAAATTCTGTATTAAAATTTTTAAAAACACGTAAGTTCTTGCACAACCAAATTCAGTTCTGGCAATGAATATTTACTTCCTATGAAGTTCTTGAAAGCACTTTTTTTTATTAAATTTTTTGATATGTTTTCTTATTTCTCTATATCCTTCTTATCTTTGAAAAATATTTACTAAAACAATTGCAAAATACTAATAATACTGTTTTACTTTCTTTTTTTCATTTAAGTGGCAAATAAACCAACTTCTCTTTTATTGAAAAATGCTAGAATCAAAACAGTGGAAAAGTACTTACATTGAAGAACTGAATATCAAAAATAACTTAGCAAATATTCATTTATTGTACTAAATACTTAAATTGGTTGTTTCAATGAAACTTTTAATGCTTGAGGAATTTCTAGTCCTTTAAAGCAAATACAAAAAGTAACTGAATCACTTTCTTCTCATTTTATTCTCTTTTCTTTTAAATAATAAAATAAGTTTATGGCTCAAACTAATCAATTAGTTATATAAGTTACTGAATATTTAACTAATGAAATTTTTGCTCTTCAAATTTTTTCCTTTGCATTTCAAGTTATATGACCTTAAATGTATGTGTGTGTGAATATATACATATATACCCACACATATATGCACACTCATACATACATACACACACACAGACATATATATATATATAAATAAATATATATATTCCTATGTATCTTACATAGGTAATCCCTCCATAAAAGAAAGTTGAACATATTGTATATAGCTTGTTGAAAATGTTTTATGAAATGCTTTTTATTATTTCTTTTTTTCTATAATTTTTAAAGTATTATTTAAATGTAATTATTATAAAGATATTTCACTTGAAATTTTTTAAAAAATAAATTTTAAAAAGTGACAAGTCTTTCCAGTGAAAAACAAAAATTATGAAAAACTACTCTATTTAATTCTTCATGATATTCAGTGCCTGTGAATTGGTTTAAAGAATTGGGTTCGCGCTTTATTGTCTTCTATGTCAGCTACTGATGCTTGGTCTGTAGCCAGAACTATTGAAATATCTATTGATTTCTTGTTGTTTTTAATGTACATACCAAAGTAAATTTGCCTGGGAGGAAGAGGAGACAGATATTAAGTGGATCTGAAGAGTTAAAAGGTTTATTGTGCTCTTCTTTAAACCGCTATCATTGCACAACAAAAAAAATGTTTAATTTTTATTGAAACTTTTTCATCTTCTGTTTTTATTTTTTTATCCCATTCATCACAAAATGTCTTTCTATTCATTTAATATATGAAGACATTTATATCTGCTCAATTCTTATACATCATAAAGAAAACCTTTTCTTTATTTAAGGGCCTGTTACTAAAACTTATAGATAAGTATGGTTTGTGAGAAAGAGTGAAGCAATACATATATGTGCATGTACATCCATGCGTATAAATATATGCATTTGAGGAAGATGTTTGTATGACATATGTAAACCAGCTCCATACACAAGTAAATCATAGACATTTACTGTCCCACCACAAGAATATTGGGCACAAATACTTTACTTGACATCAATTTCTATATTAACAGCTCATCACGACATCTGTTGATAATACTCTTGTTTTCAGCTTTCAGACATGTTGCTGGTTCATTTTTCATTGATATTAATAATGTTGCTTCAATTAATATTACAGTTATAATCCAATAACTACCTACATGTAGATGGATTTACCAATATACGAAATATCCAGTTCTTGTTATATAGAATATACAGAGTATCTACTGTTGGTACCATGATTTCAAGGCCCTTTGTGCATATATGTATATACTCATCTTATTCTCAACTTGAAAATCTTCAAAAATACAATATTAAGCTGTTAGTAATTTGAAACAAATATGTTTAGAAAGGAATTAAAAGAAAATTATAAGAAAACCAGAATGGTTTGCCTTTGAAATGTTGTTGTTGGTGGTATTGTAATGTCAATTTATCTCTATGCATAAAAAAAATATTTAAAGAGTTGAATTGTTTGAAAAAATAAATAACTAAAACTCATTATAATAAAAGTTAAATGAAAAAAAATGGAAGCTTCCTATATCTTTTAAGTCATATAAATTGTTACAATTTCTATATTTTTCTTTGAAATATAGAAAATCTTGGGTTTTTTTTTTTTTTTTGAATTTTGAGTTTGTATGATAACAAGTTTGTTATTGGTTGTAGTTGTTATGATTGATATTTTAGTGTGTTCAGTTCAATAAATATATTGAACTGAAGATATATATCAATAACTAACATTAAAATGTTTTGCTCTATGAGACACTCATTTTGTTCTCATATTTGCTAAAAACTTGCAAACTGCACCGTTTATGTGTTTTTCACATTTTTACTTGATTTGAAGACTATATGCATGAAATTGCTCAGACAGTATGCAAAAGAAGAAAAGAAAATTTGTTGTTAATTCTTTTCCCTGCCAATTGCATATTTATAGAATAAATGCTTAACAAGTTTTAGATTGTTCAGTGTTTATAATTTTTGCTAGACATAGACTGTTTGTTGCTATTTTTTTTTTTTTTCCAATGAAAATGGATTGACACTTTATGTTATTACTATCACTATGTTGTATTCCTGGTAAAAAGTTACAACTCCTGCTCAGTTTTCAATAATTTCATCAACCTAGCTATAAATAAATAACAACCAATTGTTGTTAGGAATAGCACCTAACCATAGAAACATGCCAAAGCAGACACTGGAGCGTAACGCTGTCCTTGGGCCCATCAAACCCTGTCAAACTGTCCAACCCATGCTAGAATTTAAACATGGGCATCAAATGATGATGAGACATGGCTGTGTTGTTAAAAAGGTTTGCTTTACAATCTTACTATACAGCACCTTGTGCAACAGTCTTCTACCATAGTCTCAGGCCAATCAATACCCTGTTATTGGAACAGGATCACAGAAAACTGCAAAAGTCCTTTGAGTGAGTGTGTGTGTGTATTTTTCGCAGATGTTATATTGACGAAGAAATATAAATATAGTGAGCAAACTAAAAAGTAAAAAAAAAATTTGGGGGAATAATAAAAATAATAAAAACATTCTTTAAATCCTTTGTGATACTTATTCTGTACTGATTCACAAATGCTCCCTTGCCACATTTGTTGTCATAAATGTAGGGAGCCAGTGATAGACCAGTCAGAAATTTGTAACCAACAATACTATTCACTGATTGTGATATGAAATATATAATAATACTGTTCTTCACTGTAAGTAGCACAGACCTACAGTGGCTTACTATGACTTGGTGAACCACATCACTTATTTTTTCTAACCCTACCTCATCAGAACTGCAACCTTCAGAAATTCTCTCTCAAGATTCAAGCGAGGTCGTTGCCAGTACTGCCTGACTGGCCCCTGTGCGGGTGGCACTTAAAAAGCACCCACTACACTCTCGGAGTGGTTGGCATTAGGAAGGGCATCCAGCTGTAGAAACTCTGCCAGATCAAGATTGGAGCCTGGTGTAGCCATCTGGTTCGTCAGCTCTCAGTCAAAATCGTCCAACCCATGCTAGCATTGAAAGCGGACGTTAAACGATGATGATGATGATTTCCTCATTAACACCAGCCTGTAAAACTTCATGCCGAACAGGAAACTTAACAGTCTGGGAGATTTCATAAATCCTTTGACACAATGAGCAATGTTTCTCTTACTGAAAAATTACAATTTTCAATTAAAACAAAGTGCTCTATAAATTCATATGGGTGTGGTCATTAATTCAGTGCTGAAACCTAATCTTCCCATCAACAATTTCAGTGACATATTCAAATGATGGAAAGTGTTTTTCAAGTCTCTACCATAACTACTGTTAACTTGAGTATGCTTCATAAATCACTGGATTGCACAATGTTATGATGAGACATACAGTAGATCAATTAGAATTTTTCTGCATGAAGAAAGATTAAGTGATGGCACTGTTTGATGGTGAAGTGCACTGGATACTATTATTATCTGTACATTGTTGAGCCTATTCTATTCTTTGTTCATAGGCAGAATAGCAGTTTAAGTATCAGATGATTCATGTTAAAAAAAAAATAAACAAACAGTGAGAAGACAGAGTGGGGTTATGCACCCTTGACCTTTTTCAAGCCCACTCAGACTGATGTAATTGATGTTTAGATTGAATTTCTGAAGTATGATGTCAGTAAGAAATAACTGATATAAGAAGGATATTCCAGTGAATTGGAGTTGAGAGAAAATGGAATGGTGAAAAGTATTCTATGTGCAGTTGAGAGGATGAAATGCTGTTGAGATAAAACCACAGGGAGAGGCAGGTGTGTTTGGTAAGGATTGTATATAGTATGCTGGCTATCTAATGGTTGCAACATGCAAATATACCAATCAGCCAGTTGTCTTTTGTTTTCTTTGGGAGGTAGTGGATGGTACGGACTAAAATGTTTGACAGCTAGATTGTTACAGATATATTTTATAAATGCTATGACACAATGTTTCTCTTACTGAAAAATAATTTTTGATTAAAATGAAGTGCTCTATAAGTTCATATGGGTATAGTCATTAATTCAGTGCTGAGACCTAATCTTCCCATCAACAATTTCAGTGACATATTCCTAATATAGGATGTACTTTCATTCTGTAGAAAGACCAGTAACTGATCAAAACCAAAGTATTTTTTGGTATTAAAGAGAAATTTAGCTCTTAAAAAGTGGGTGTGCTAATGACTGAACAAATATCACTGAAGCATTACAAGAGCAACTGACAACCACTGATGATTCTACAATGGTATCTACACACCTGGAATATCCTTATTCTGTAACCTAGGAGAGATTTTTGAAGCCTCTGAATACTGCCCAGCTTTCTCAAAACGAAGTAAGATACTAGGTACTCATAAAGAGAACTTTCTGTTTTGTCTTTCAAACCATCAGAGTGTGGAAACACAATTGAAAACATTACCTGGATATAATGATTTATGTGATAATACACTAAAAAGGTTTCTTGTTGAACTTCTCTAAGTCCATGCAAAGATTTAAGTTTACTACTGAAAACTATTAAAACACTAAAACCATTTCCTTTCAGATAGAACAATGAATTACACCACATCATGATGAACCTTAACTTGCTAGAATTAGTAAACAAATATACTTAAGTGTGTTAAGTGATTTTCCAGATTGTGTTATAGATAGTAGATCAGTAAGTAATCCATTACTCTTTTTGTTTCAGCTAGTCAGAGCTCTCACTATTATCATACTCCAACATAAGATATAAAAGTTTTAATTGAAGGCTTAAAGCTGAAAACCCACTGTCTGAATTCAGAACTCAGTGAGATATAGAAATGTAAGAAATTTCAAAGTGAATTGAAAATATCAACATAGAGTGGAATTTTCTTTTTTGTCTGTTTAATTAAAATCCACCAAAGCAAGAGCACTTAAATATTTGCCTTAATTATGAGAAACTACATATTAGATTGTATAGAAAGTTCCATCTTATTTCAAGTCTCAACCTGTTGAAACCTGCTTTGCATAAAAACTATAAATATTGATGGCATTCAATAGTGCATGATCATTTCATGATGATTCCCTGTAGAGCATCAACTGTATTTTAGTATGTCAATTTTCTATATGAAAAACCTGTTTTGAAACCAAACAAAGAATATATTCAATACATTATGTTTTTACGAGTTTGATCACAATTCTAATGTGAGTGAAGCAGCCAAAAATGTTCTTAAGATCAAGATGCAGTGAATGAAAGAATTTGCAGAAGGCAATTTGAAATATTCAGATGTGGCAATTTCAATTTGCTTGATCAGGACATTTTTCTGTATTAAATAACAAAATACTACAGGCACCACTAACCAGGAATCTTATTACAGTGAGTTAGCTTTTTTCTGTATTTACTGTTAGCATTATGACTATTTTGTGTTGTGTCTAGGGAGAGTCATGCCAATATTAGTATCATATGCACCAGTTCAGTTCCATTCCTTTATTTAGTCAACTAAATAAATCATTTGCTTTGACAAATATGCAAAAAAAAAAGCCATTGACCATTTAACCAAGTTAAACGATCGATTAGTTCATTTTTTTTTTATATTCTTTTACATGTTTCAATCATTTGACTGTGGCTATGCTGGAGCACTACCTTGAAAAAATAAATCCATCCAATGTGGGGCTCAAACCTACAACCTCAAGATTAAGAGTCTCGTACTCTACCAACTGAGCTAGCCAGGCTAGATATTTAACCAGTTGACTAACAATACAGGAATGGAATTGAACCAGTGCATGTGTTGTTAATATTAGTGTGATGACTCTCCCTAGACACAACAAAATATGTTTTACTTTACAAATTCGCATAATCTTGCAAACCAAATACAAAAATGAAGTAAAATTATGACCATTCATAATGATTTAAAGAAGCTAGGAAAGGTTTCAAAACTGAGACAATGGGTTCCTCATTTTTATCTTTCAGCAGAAAATCCTTGGCAAAGGCTTCACTGTTTGAAATTGCTCCATATGCATAACTTCCCAACACCATATCTGTACTATATTTATGAAGAAAATATGTTGAGTGGTTTGTGGGATATGGAAGGAATTATTCATTATGAGCTTTAAGAGCCAAATCAAACTGTCACTTTTGAAGTCTATTGTCAGCAAATTCACTGTTTGCACACGACTTTGGATAAAAAAACTTCTTGCCTTAACCCTTTTGTTACCAACCCGGCTGAAACTGGCCCTGGCTCTGAGTACAAATGTCTTGCTTTCATAAGTTTTGAATTAAAATCTTCCACCAAACCTTAGTCACAATTTATGTTCCTAACACTAGCTTATTGATAACTAAGTTATTTCACTAAATTCTTTGTTATATTTAAAGTAATTGAAAGAAACAGAGAGCATTTCAAAATAAATACAGTAACAAAAGGGTTATAAACTATTCTGGAGGATGGTTACTTTCATGAAGATAATGCACATCTGCACAAGTCACGAAAAATCATTTTTGAAATCATTTAGATGGGGGAAAAAAATGATATATACCTTCCATATTCTCAAAACCTTGCTCCAGCAGACTTACATTTATTTTGATATTTGCAACTCACAAAAATGCAGTCAGCAGAGAAGATACTGAAAATAAATTAAATATATATTTTAATTCAAAATCCAAGGAATTTCTCAAATCAGATATTGAAAAACTTACAAATGGACGGAGGCAAGTAATACAGAATGAAGAATTTATAAAGATGGTTAAATTTACAATATCAAATATCACTGTTTGTACTTTTAAGTAAATACTAAAAAATTGGACAGAATTGTCTAAACATTCTGGTAATTAACAGGTTAAAATAGAGAAACTGTTGTCGATGGATCAATAAGAATAAGTTTTGTATTGCATATCTGAATTTGAAATAAATATTGGCACCTCCTAAAAATAGGCTATATTTTTTTCAAGAAGGTGGACTTGAAATATTTTTGTTAGGATACATTTATAAACACATTTTTTGCATTTCATTACAGCAAGTT
This sequence comes from Octopus sinensis, assembly GCF_006345805.1. NCBI lineage: Eukaryota > Metazoa > Mollusca > Cephalopoda > Octopoda > Octopodidae > Octopus > Octopus sinensis. Next base: position 176,302,125 of record NC_042997.1, read on the forward strand.
AAGTTGTTATGTTGTTTTGTTTTTTTTGTGTGTTATTATGCCACTTTAAGCTACAAATTGTTTCGGACTATGAGCAATTATGTCAAAAGAACAAGCTGTTACAATATGCTCACTCTTTGTCTTGCTAGCTTATGACATCTGTTCTCTCTCTCTCTCTCTCTCTCTCTCTCTCTCTCTCTCTCTCTCTCTCTTATGCAGTTTCTGTGTTTTTCTCAAAAATTGAGAAAGTACGGGAGAGAAACCTATTTTTCAGATGTATTAACAACTAGCAGTATCGCCCGACATTGCTCGGGTTTGTTTCAACCCTTTAGAATTGGAATTTTTGAAAAGTAAAAATTTTGCATTATGTAGCTTGTTATTCTCTTTAAGTGAACATTTTTCTGGTTGAAATACACCGAAAAATGGCAACACAGCAGTCAAAAAATTATAAAAAATAGGGATTTTCAAAGAAAAAAAAGCACCTTTTTAATGTAAATAATTTTTGGTGTTAACATGGTCAGATTTGAATTTTTTCTTCTACGGAAGGAAGAGCAAGCCTTCTTCTATCATACTCTCAACTTGGGTCAACTTGCACTGCCGGGTCTTGGAGGAGATAGTGTTAGTTGAAGGCTACCAAACCTGCCACACAACTTCAGCTTTATATATAGAGAGACTAAAATGAATATTCAACATTAAACTTTCTCTCTCTCTCTCTCTCTCTCTCTCTCTCTCTCTCTGCCTCTCTCACTTTTCCATTCCTTCAGAGAAATAGTTGGTGTCAGAGGCAGTATGAGATATGAAATACAATGGGAGTGTGTGATAGGTCATAGAAGAAGGGCTGGCAGAGTTTCGGTTACATATATATATATATATATATATATATATATATATAATTTGACATAGGCGATTCTTTCTTGTCTTGGGATTCACAGACAAATGGCTGGGTGGAATTGCGCAAAAAATTACACAGATGTGTAGAATGATCCAGTGGTGATGCTGGGCTTTGTATTTTTTCATAGCTCCCATGGTTCCCGAGATAATCCACTATAATAATACTCTTGTGTTTATGAATGAGAAAGAAAGAGGTGATGCCATTTTTTTCATAGCTCCCATGGTTACCAAGATAATCTACTATAATAATACTCTGGTGTTATGAATGAGAAAGGAAGGGGTAATAAATGAATAAGGAAGAAGGGATGATGTCATTCTTGGTATTGGGATGATGAAAATTGTATGCTGAAAAAAATGATTCTAACACTGTTTCAACTCTGTATGTATGTAAAAGGGTGGGTTTGGTGAATGTGTGTGTGCGCGTGCAATGGAAGTGAGATGGTTCATCTTTGTTTGCTTAGTATTTGGGTTTATTTTTTGATTTGGTTGAATCTTGGTTGTTGTTTTTTTTTTGGTCAGTTATGTTTAGCATTTTGACAGAAAAAAGTAATTCTAAAATTGTTTTTTAATGTAAGCGTACCCAAACAAGTTGAATGCTTGCACAGAGCAGGCTTTACAGCCACATCATCCAAATCGACTGGGTGAAACCGGGCTTCACTGCTAGTAGAGATATAATTGCAAAAGCTCCATAATAATAAGGATATGTAATAGATTAATAAAATTGGGAATGAAACAAAAAGCCATTTTCAAAAGAATAATATCAGAATTGGTTCTCTATTTCTATTTTCTTCAACCAGTCTCCAACCTGCATATTCTTCAGAATAAAACTGATCCATTACCATCTAAGAATCAAAAAGGAATTTCACATACAAAAATGCAACTCCTTAAAATACTTTCTGAACAAACTTATGATTCCAGTGAAAGCATGAATGTAGAGTAGTTTGCGTGTTGGGCTCATGATCATGGGTTCAATTCTTGGATAGGTTAGTGTTTTTATCCATTGCTTATATCCACTTAGCTAAAAACTAGTACCAGTACTAGCAGTAGACATTAACCCCATAACGGAATAGCATCATGTTAAGCTGGAAGTCCATGTACCTAAATGCTATGGAAACTGGGACAAGCTTCAAAGAATGGGCCAATGGACTCAAGACAGACATAATTCCTAAGAACTTTGGACCCATTCTTCTTTGAATTTGTCCAAAAGTGGTTGAACCAAGCAAATATCTAAATCTTTGTTTTTTATCTTTTACTTGTTTCAGTCATTGCACTGCAGCCATGTCAAGGAAGTATTTAGTTGAATAAATCAACTCCAGTATTTCTTTTAAGTTTGATACTTACTATCTCAATCTTGTTTGCAAAACTGCTGAGTTACAGGAATCTACACAAACCAACACTGGTTGTCAAACAATGGTAAGGAACAAACAAAAGCACATACATACATACATATATATATATTTTTTTTTTACGACCAGGCCATCAGATGTTGCTACACATCGCTGGTCACAATGCGCTTCACATTGTTTTAGCTTTCAAATGACACCACCCCACTGGCTAAGAGAGCAGGCCAACAGAAGAAAGAGTGAGAAAGTTGTGGTGAAAGAGTACAGCAGGGATCCCCACCACCCCCTGCCGGAGCCTCATGGTGCTTTAGGTGTTTTTCTGGGAATCGAAACCATGAGTCTGCTGCTCTAACCACTGGGCCATCGCACCTCCACACATACATATATGTGTGTGTGTGTGCACACACATACAGAGGCCTCTACACAGTTTCCACTAACCAAATTAACTCACAAGGCATTGGTCAACCTTGAGCTATAGTAGAAGATACTTAACCAAGATGCTGCACAGTGGGACTGAACCTGAAGCTACATGGTTGCAAAGCAAGCTTATTAACCACATGGCCATATCTGCACCTACAAGAAAGTATTCATTAAAAATTGGAAACAAAAAAAATTCAATTTTCAAAGGTAATATATCAGAAATCATTGAAAAAATGGTTAATCAAAGTAAAAAGAATTTCTAGTGCATAGTATCATTTATTTTTCTCTTCTTTCACTCTGCTTGTTTTTCAAAACCAGAATAGAAGAGAAAAAAATAAAAACTGAACAAATTTTCATTCAGCAAGTCCCTTTTTGTCCCTGCTAAATTGAATAATTTTTTTAAATATTATTTAGGGAAACTTGCAAACATGCAAAGAAAAATATAATATACATCATTGTCATAGATTTTGTCATCATTTTTACATCCAGTTTTTCCATGTTGGCATGGGTTAGATGGGGCATTTTTGAGGCAGTTTTCTCTGAACTGATGTTCTTATTTTCAAAAGGGGTACTTTATTTCAGATTTTTAGATATCAACTGCGAAGTTCCAAGACCTTTTGTTTATGCAAGATATAACATCCCCACAGTCCAAGTGGTATCATTTTGAACACACATACACATTTACAATGAGCTTCCTTACAGTTTGTATCCAAAAAACTTCATTCATAGAGAACTGGTCATTCCAAAATTGTAGCAGAAGACACTCTTTTACTTCTTTCAGTCAATTGACTGTGGCCATGCTGGAGCACCACCTTTTGTCAAACAAATCGACCCCAGGACTTATTCTTTGTAAACCTAGTACTTTTTCTATCGGTCTCTTTTGCCGAACTGCTAAGTTACAGGGACGTAAACATACCAGCATTGGTTGTCAAGTGATATTGGGGGGACAAACACAGACACAAACATATACACACACGTACATATATATATGTATATATAAGAGATAATGGTGTCATTGAGGACACTATAAATGCTCTAATATCTATACAGCCTTGGTTTTTTATCTCATGCAAAAAATTATATATATATATATATATATATATACGACGGGCTTCTTTCAGTTTCAATCTACCAAATCCACTCACAAGGCTTTGGTCGACCCGAGGCTATAGTAGAAGACACTTGCCCAAGGTGCCACACAGTGAGACTAAACCCGGAACCATGTGGTTGGTAAGCAAGCTACTTACCACACAGCCACTCCTACGCCTATTCTATGCTTTTACAGTCATGTGTTCAAGATGCTTTGGAATTGACCCCAAAGCAACATGATAGCAAAGTGAACATCTATACCATACACTTAGAACTGTGACTTACACTTGAGGAAAAACAAGAATTGTTGATATTTAGCTCCAGGTCATTTTGAGTGAGCAAATGTATGGCAGATACATTCCAGTTATGACTACTCTGTCTTTGTTTCAGACACTAAGAACCGTAAATGACATTATCCAATATATCATTTTGTAAATTTTATTATAAGATTATAGGTACTGGCATAGTTAACCATAGGGTTACATTTGCTACCCAACCATGTGTTTGGAGGTCGTTTCCACTGCATAACATTGTGAGTAGGTGTCTTCTAATATAGCCTTAGGTTTATCAACAATGAATTCTGAGTGAAAACTGAAATCTCTCTTTTACTCTTTTACTTGTTTCAGTCATTTGACTGCGGCCATGCTGGAGCACCGCCTTTAGTCGAGCAAATCGACCCCGGGACTTATTCTTTGTAAGCCCAGTACTTATTCTATCGGTCTCTTTTGCTGAACCGCGAAGTTGGTAAACACACCAGCATCAGTTGTCAAGCAATGCTAGAGGGACAAACACAGGCACACAAACATATACACACACATACATATATATATATACATACATATATACGACAGGCTTCTTTCAGTTTCCGTCTACCAAATCCACTCACAAAGCTTTGGTCAGCCCGAGGCTATAGCAGAAGACACTTGCCCAAGATGCCACGCAGTGGGACTGAACCCGAAACCATGTAGTTGGTTAGCAAGCTACTTACCACACAGCCACTCTTGCGCCTATGTTATATGTTATACAATGAGCACAAAAAGAAGACAACACAGGAGGGACAGGTTTTAACAAATGTTGAGGTTAGTTTAAAACTTGAAAAGAAGGGAAAGAGTTTTGATGTTTCACACACTAGACGTTCATTAGAAAACAATAAAAGAATGGGAAAATGTGGTTGGAAAAAATAGAGGTTATTTGTTCTGCGTGGTTGTAAGGATATAATTAGGTAAAGATCACACAAATAAAATGAGTAAAAGGAGGAGGCAAAGAAACAATACATACAGTAAGATAAGCAAAACGCATGACCGTAAAAGCATAGAATTATGAAGTGAAATAATGACATTGGAAGAATTTGTACAATGAAAATGAATATACCAATGAAAGAAACGGAGGACTCTAATATTTCAGATTGTACTCTTTATCAAAGGAGAGGAAAAGAAATGAGATTCAAGTAAAATAGAAATCTAGAAAATTAATGATACCAAATTTACGTCTGCTTACAAAGCAAAACTAGTGTAAAATATAAGTTAGGGAGTGGGATAATATGACCAGAAATGGAAATTCAATTTGGACCACAGTGAAATTAAGAGAAAGAGAAAGAGAATAAGTAATGAAAGAGGAAAGGGAGAAGAGTGAAAGCAGAAAGAAGTGTGTGCATATGTATAGCGAATTGTTAAATGTGCTATATTTTTATGTAAATATTAAATAGCATCAAATATGTGTCAAGGACCATATAGTTCAGGTGTCTGGGCTTGCAATAATAATTCTGGCAATATATATTAACCAGCTTTTAATGTAAATATATACAGTTCAATTTGACAACTCCACTAGAATGGAGGGAAGCACTAATATATGACAAATGATGTATAAAAACATGTAATATACAAATAAATATCTGTAAATATAAAACCATCTGAATTTCTGAGTACCTCATTTCTTCTAATATAAAATACCTGTACATCATCTCCAAACCTTCTAATATATGTATACATATATGTGTGTATGTACATACACATAAATACTGAAGATATTAGTCCCAAATCAACTTTGATTCAGCCAACCAATGATCAGAAGTATTCTATCTGTAACCATCTTATCTTTTATTCACACTGTGTATCCAAGACAACATTAACAATGTCATTTGTTTTCTAAGATGTTATGGAGTAATTTGAGGGAGATTTGACTGCTGATTATAGATCTCATCCATAAGCAATTTATACATCTCATGACAGGATAGCACTGAGTCCATGAACAGTGACAAATTTGACAAGTTCTAATATACCTGAAATTTCTACAAGAATAGCATTACCAACCAACATCATCATCTTTGTTTTAGAGTCCGCTTTTCTGTGCTTGCATGGGTCTGATGGAATTTGTTGAGGCAGATTTACTATGGCCAGATGCCCTTCCTATCCCCAAAAGTCTCTAGTTTCCAAGCAAGGTGATAATCCCTAACTGATTGAACAACAAACAGCCTGAAAACAAACAACACTGTCTGAATGAGCCTTTTGATTACAAAGATCATACAAAATGTCAAGATAGGTGCAGGAGTGACTGTGTGGTAAGTAGCATGCTTACCAACCACATGGTTCTGGGTTCAGTCCCACTATGTGGCACCTTGGGCAAGTGTTCTTCTATAGCCTCAGGCTAACCAAAGTCTTGTGAGTGGATTTGGTAGACGGAAACTGAAAGAAGCCCGTCATGTATTTATACATATATATATACTCGCAGTTAAGCTCGGTTTCAACTAGTTGGTTGGATGATGTGGCTGTAAAACCTGCTCTGTGTAAGCATTCGACTTGTTTGGGCACGCTTACATTGAAAAAACAATTTAAGAATGACTTTTTCTGTCAAAACGCTAAAAATAACTGACCCCCCAAAAAAAACAACTACGATTCAACCAAATCAAAAAATAAACCCAAATATTAAGCAAACAAAGATGACCCATCCCACTTCCATTGTGTACACACATGCACACACACACACACACACAACAGGTCTTCTCAAGCAGAATTTAGTGTCCAATGAAAGAAAGGTATGCATAAGTGGGCATAGGCCATGGGTTATGGTCTCACTTGGCTTGCCAGGTTTTCTCAAGCACAGCATATTTCCAAATGTCTCAGTCACTAGTCATTGCCTCCGTGAGCCCTAGTGTTCAAAGGTCATGCTTCACCACCTCATCCCAGGTCTTCCTGGGTCTACCTCTTCCACAGGTTCCCTCAACAGCTAAGGTGTGGCACTTTTTCACACAGCTATCCTCATCCATTCTCACCACATAACCATATCAGCACAGTTGTCTCTCTTGCTCACCACATTTGATGCTTCTTAGGTTCAACTTTTCTCTCAAGGTACTTACACTCTGTCGAGTATGCACACTGACATTGGAGCATACTGGCTTCATTCCATGCAAGCTTACGCATGTCCTCAGCAGTCACAGCCCATGTTTCACTGCCATGTAGCATGGCTGTTCATACACATGCATCATACAGTCTACCTTTTATTCTGAGTGAGAGGCCCTTTGTCACCAGCAGAGGTAAGAGCTCTCTGAACTTTGCCCAGGCTATTCTTATTCTGGCAGCTACACTTTCAGTGCACCCACCCCCACTACTGACTTGGTCACCTAGGTAATGGAAGCTATCAGCTACTTCTAATTAATATATCAACTAAATAATCAAGAATATATGGAAATTCTGTTAGGACCCAGTTTATAAAACTATTTCTACTCTTGACATAACCATGGTTGCAATATTGATTCCTTTTAACATATATTTTTGGTTAATGTATGCAAGGATATGTTTATACACTAGTATGGACATGGGATGCAATTGGCACTTAATTCACTAAAACCACAATGTGAGACAGGATAGACGTGGGATTCCTCTAATAAATTGATACCTGATTGAGTTAGATGGCGAGATGTATTGTAGAATTATTTTGGTATATGTGGTTGCACGGGGAAAACATCACAAAATGATAACAAGGATCTTGACGACGAGGAAAATGGGGATGATATGATGACGATAATGATGGTGATATCCATAATTAAATTACATCACTATTTTCTAATTAATTTCGTTTTTGCATATGGTCACCAGACTCATAAAATATTATTCAAAAGACAATTCAAATTTTTCTTCTCAACATACATCGATATTTAATTTCATAGAAAAAAACAATTAGATATCACAAGTTTATTCTTCATTGCTTATCCCACCTCCACCCATACACATATACACTTTCCATGGGATTGTCCCGTCTCATGTGCTAGGTCTCTTTATTTTTTTTTTCTTTCTCTTTGCTTGTACTATAAGTTATTTGAAATAGAAAATTTCAGGATCTTTTGTCTTTCTCTTTTATCGAATTTGATAAACTGTGGAAACTATAACTTCCCGCTCTTTGACCTTTTTTCTGTTTTCCTTTGAGGGAGAAATCTGTTTGCATCATATGCTCGATTTTATTTTGTAAGCTCATCATTTGACTGATATTTAATGCGAACAAAGAAATAAATGAATAAATTTGTTTGGGATATGTTTATTTTTTTTATTGAAATATAATTTTGCTATAAACGATTTATTTATTCACATAATTTTAGTACAGTTGTTTCAGTTCAATATTTCAACTAATTGTTTACTTAGCTTAGTTTTATTATAATTATGAATCACTCTCCATACAATAGACGGTCCCTGGGTTCGTCAATAATGGCGGAAGGTGGGGGTGAAGAAGGCGATGAAAATCCATTCTCTTATAAGAACTTTGTACATACTAAGGATAAAAACATTTTAACACCACAGAATGACGACGAATTCGAAAGATCTTCCCAAGGCAATGATATTTTGGACGGCACTAATGCATTATTTCCCGACAATGATTTCACAAGTCCTGTTTGTCAGCCGGCCGAACAAGGTATATGTTTGTAATATCAGTTGTTTTAGATTACTCATTACTCAACTCAGCTTTTTTATTGTCTTTACTTTGTGTTTGCATCCTATATCTTTGTTATATTTACCAAATAGTTCATATATATATGTGTGTGTGTGTATAAATGTATAATATGTGCACACGCGCACACAAAGGATGTATATAATTATGCAATCTTTTCATAACTTCGCATATAAAACAATATAGTTGTAAGCTATATCACATCTGCTGCATCACTTTTAAACATAAGATTCATTTTTATTAATTAAATTGATGACTTCACGAAGATTAATAAGCGAAAAAAACTAAAACGACAGTTTCGCTTCATGAATTTAGAACCTAAAAAGCAATATTTACCATAATATAATAGTATGTGCAAGACAACAAAGGAATCTTTCACTATACAGTTGCTTGACCAGCAAGAAATAACCATGAAACATTCTTGGAATCACACCCTATCGTCTTAAAAATAAAGAAGACTTTAAACAACGTAGTCTTTGATATATAAAAAAAGACGGGAAAGTCATGCCTGGAACGTCTTCTATCATAGGTCTGCTTGATCATGGCTGACCCAGAATTAAACAACAATAGCTTCTATAAAGTAAATAATTTCCATTAATTAAGCTTTATTAACATTATATCTTCCTGTATTTAACGGGTCTTTCGATTCATACAATTTTGATTGTATTGTAAATAATGGGACCTCCTCCCCGTCTCAGACATATTGCTCTGTACCTTGCCAACGAACTTTGTGATAATACCTCAACTTTTAGTACTGTTTAGTATTCTAACAAATTGGTTTAGTATTTTTATCTCTACGGTTTATAGAATATTTTGCATTCTTCTAGGTCAGTATTTTTCAGTGTGTGTATATTATTATTAATACCAAACTTTAAGTACCAAAGGTGGGTTATTCCAGCATCTACGCCCCTTTTCAAATATGAAAACATTGTCTTTTGTTTATTTTTCTAACCCTATTTGAAATTTAAGAATTTATTAGTGGTTCTGTTACACACACCTGTGTGTTAAAAAAGTAAAGGAATTAAATTTTTGCTAAATTGTGTTAATATCAACGGATATTAACACAAAAATCTTTCTCTCTCTCTCTCTCATTTATATATTCATATATATTCATTCTTTCTTTAATTAGCAAAAAAGTAACCTACAAAACGCATTTTAAGCTGGACTCCAGTATACGACTGTCTCACTTTTTAGTCTTCTTTTCGTTTGTTATTTCACTGTCTGGTCGCTGTGAATATATATAAATTTATATATATATATATAAACGTGTATATATATATATATATATATATACGTGTATATATAAAGTCATATATATTCTTAAATGTGAGTGAGGGACAATGGACATGGCCAAATCAGTAGTAGAATGCCAGACTGGTTGCTTTATAGCTCATTGTTCTTAGGTCAGATCTTATTAGGATCGTCTTTCATCTTCCCAAAGCCAAAATAAAAAGTATAATATAAACTAGGTTGAGTCAATCGATTATGTATCCCTCTGTTAAAAAATTGTATATAGTAAAACATAGAAATCAATATCGATTTCTTTTGAATTGTCACCAGGCCTAGTGTTCTTTAGAAGATTTAGTCATCAAAATTAACAATGTATTTAGGCCTGTTTACTTCACTATTTATACCCCTTACAATTTATAAGAGTTATTCGGCGGCACCTCTCCTGAGAAAGGTTTGCTTTTTTAGAAACTTAATCGTATCGTTTTACGTGTGGTTGAGGAACTTGCTTCCCAACCATGTAATCTTTAGCCCCACTGCACGGTACCTTTTACTATAACTCCAGACTGACCAAAGCCTTGTTATTGCATTTGGTAGATGGAAACTGAAAGAAACCTGTCAAAAATGTGTATGTGTGTATATATAAATACACACACACACACGCTCGAGTAAGTAGACAAAGGAAAGAAAAGGGTATTCAACACATTTAGTAGGAGTTACATGTATTATTTAAAAACAGTTTGATTCGGTTCCGTGCTACTTCAAGTTTCGCAGGCCCCTAACGGGCGTCAGAAACCTGAGATAGTTGGGTTCCCGTTAGGGCTTGCAGAACTTGAAGTAGCATAGAACCGAATCAAACTTTTAAATAATAATAATAATAATAATAATTATCATTATATATAAAATCATGTAGCAACACCAAATGGCGGTGCCCCAGCATGGCCACAGCTCGTGAGCTGAAGCTAGATAAAAATAAAATAATATTGTCTATTGGTATAAAAATATTTTATGGTATTTCTTCAAATGTAATTTTCAAATTTAAGAATTGTGCGTTGCTTAATCTTATCAAAGTTAATTAGTATGTTTTTCTTTTAGCATTTGCTAACCGATATCTGTTTTAAAAATCAATTTCAGATGGAAAATCAAAACCCAAAAAGAAATCTTCAGACGGAAATCCATTTTCATTCAAAAAATTCCTTGCACATTCTGGTTCTAAGAATCGCCGTCATAATGGTCCTGCACATGACCTACCTGATTTTGTACAGGATCACTACTTCGGAGACACATCTCGAGACCGCAATGTCTTGGATCTGGACCTTCCAAATTGCATTTTGAGTTCTAATTATGTTAGTGGTGCTTCTGATTTGAACAACTCAAAAAACGATTTAAGTAATCATGAAGCTCAGGAAAGGCGCAGGACTTTGTTGGGGGAAAACCAAATTAGGAATGAACTGACAAACACTTCTCCAAATATTGAAAATGATTTATCATTTAAGACTGAGTCAGAAGATTCTCAACCTCAGTTAGCTTCTAGTCTTCCCGATTTTCTTTCTGATGGCGCTTTTGTAAATAATAATGATAACACCCGGTACCCTGCCATAACTGTTCAAGTTAATCAGGGCCGTCAGATGGCTGCCCTGCAAATTAATGGTGATACAGAACTAGAATTGAGAAGAGTAAGTTTGCTTTCTGTTCCTTATTTATCAGTGATAAAATTGTTTTTTATTGTTTGTTTCTTTTATTGACAGCTTCTTTAATCTTTTTAGTGCTAAACCTACTTGTGACCACCCATACTAAAATGTTCATATATAAATTAAGATCTCAATCCAAATCTCATTATAACTTGAATGATAATGTAATGTTTCACTTGGAAGCCCTTCCAAAATTTTGATTATATTGAAAATTGATTTAGACAGGTAATCTGTTCATTAGAAGTACAGTGATGAGAACATCTATCTTTGTTCTTTAATATTACATATGTATCATCATCATCATTAATATATCCACTTTTTCATGCTTGCATGGTTGAACAAGTTTTCTCTGACACAACATCTTGCCATACACTATGTTCCTTTGTCAATTTTGGGATACTCAACATCCTGAGATCATCACTCCTATCCATGTCTTCCTTGATTTTCTTCTACATTTTCCTTTGGCTTGGATACTCTGGCATATCTTTTACCCATCTGATATGATCCATTTATATTGCATATCCATACTAATATAGTCTTCTCTTTTACACATTATATGTAATACCTCTTCAACTCAGTTTATCTCTCAGCTTTTTGTACCACATTACTGAAGCATATTAACATTATACATCCAGTAGACCATGTATGCTTCATCTCTCTCCATTCCTAGTACTTCCTTGTTGCTAGAAAAAGTAGTATCTCCCTGAACTTTTCTCATTCTAGCTGCTATGCTTTCAGTGTACCTTCCTTCACAGTTTATTAGATTGCCTAGATAACAGAAGCTTTCAATTACTTCTGTGGAACCATCCAAACATTGAAAATGATTCAATTTACTTGTACTCTAACTGCTAGCTACCCCTGTACATCTATCATACAAAGTCTTCATTCAGTGTCAATCTGCCTGTGCAACTCTTGTGCATCCATGTTTCACATCATGTACACCATGTGGAGTCCCTATTAACTACTTCTAAGTCTTCCCCACACTCTGCTATAAGAACTGGGTCATTGGCATAGTTCCCATAGACAGCCAGTTTTAAATTCCTCTGTTATAGCTTGAATTATAAATAGAAGGGTGCTGAAAACTGAGTTTGATGAGCGCTTGCCTGCATACCAAATTCTTCATTGAACTCATTTCCAACTCTCAATTTGCTGACTGTATTTCTGTACATCGATTGTACCACTCTACACTTAGTTTTCTTAAAGACTACAAGACTGCAAACCATGTGGGCTACTCTGTCAAAGGCCTTCTCTAGATTAATTAATGCTAAAACCTCCTCTTGAAGTTATTTTGCACAAATCTGAACTGCATCTTATCTAAACTAATTCTCTTCCTAATCAATTGTGTTGATACTCTTTCTGTTATTTTTATAATGAAGTCCATCAATTTGATGCTTCTACAGTTGCTTCTTTCAAAAGCATCTTTGCTCATGAAGCAGTTGCATATTATACTGCTATAGCAATCATTGGGTACAAAACCTCCCTATATTATCTGGTTGATTACGTGAGTGACTAACTTAAGTCCTACTACTTCAGCCACTATACCTGATAGACTTGCTGCTTTCCTCATATTTTATTCCGTATGACTGTATTTCTGAAATGAGATAACAACTTAAATTTTTCTTAATTCTCTACTTGGAAGCTGTGTTTCTACTTATAGTGCTTTAACATTCTTAATCATTGGATCACTATCTCTAAGACTGTTTATTAATGTAATTTAGAGACATTTTGGTCAATTCCAATAATGACAGCCATATTCTACTGGAGTCTGTATACCAAGCTTATTGAATATTCCATTGTTGTTGCATAGCTCCAATGTTTGAAGAATGCGCTGCTGCGTTGTGAGTTCAAATTCCGCCGAGGTCGACTTTGCCTTTCATCCTTTCGGGGTCGATAAATTAAGTACCAGATATGCACTGGGGTCGATGTAATCGACTTAATCCGTTTGTCTGTCCTTGTTTGTCCCCTCTGTGTTTAGCCCCTTGTGGACAGTAAAGAAATAGGTATGTGTGATGTGGTCTGCATACAAAGCTGTATGTATGTTTTATGGAGGTGTAGGAAAATTGTGTAGTTATAGGTTGAAAACAGCAGGTGAGAGGAATTGCATATTTTTAAAGTGTTACTCTTGTGCACTTCTTAGACCTGACAGCTGGTTTACAAATCATTGTTTTGTATTGTTTCTTAAAAAACAACACAAAAGGTTCTGAGAATGCCTGTAAATATAGAGCTCCTGAAGATGATTGTTGATTGAATTAAAATGCATTGCAGCAGACACAAATACTCCAAAAATAAGGCTGATAGCATGAAAATTTGTTATATTATTTCACATTTGCAAACTAAAACATGAAGGAAAATATTTCCTTCATATTACTGAAGAATAGCTATTTTACATGTAAAGTTACAGGTTCAGTTACTGGTCAAGGATATCATTCTTCTCTTAGCTTCTTCATCTACCCAATGTTTACAGCTTCAGCAGCTGCAGTTGTTAACCATTAGGCACCTGAAAATGTTCCTCAGTTGTGCTGTTCCTGTTCTCCCACTTTCTATGTGTTGAATGGCAACCAAAGTGGTTTGAACAGATTCTAATAAAGCATTTCTACAGTATACTTGAATTTTCTGGAGCTTGGAAGCATACACTGCCATTGGAGCATGCTTGCTTCATTTCTTTCTATCATTTACAAATCTGCATTCAAAACTCATATTTTATTATCAAGCAGCACTGCACATTGTACTTGAGAATCATACAATCTGCCCTTTTCTCTGAGAGAGAAACCATCTGTCATTAGAAGAGGTAATACCACCTTGAACTTTTTCCACTTCCTTCTTATTCTGACTACTATGCTTTCATAGTGCCTACCTACACTAGTAATTAGCTTATCTAGGAAATAAAAACTATCAATTACTTCTAAGGAGCTTTCTGAGCATTTGAAGGAATTTATTTCACATGTACTCATACTTCTAACTACTCAGCCGTAGATATAATTTCATCATTGGCCTATGTGAATATGATTTGCATTGGAAATAGTAAATAAGGTGCATACTTGTGTACCATGTGAAGTAGTAACTAACATTTTGGACAAGGCCCTTTGTATTTGAAGAGATAACATTGGAGCTATGCTGCAAGAATGGAATCTTCAATAAGCTTAGTGTACAAACTTACCTTGCACTTCAGTATACAGCTATTCGGTTTTTATTTCTTCCGTTAGTTGTTTTCAAGTTGTGTAGGAGCTGTCATAATTTTTGTTACAATGAGAAAGCCTCTCTACAGTCACTTGAAATAAAATCAAAGCTCCTTTAAATCACTTCTCACTGTCTTAGAAAAGGACATGATGGATACTGAAGTCCCTGCAGATGGAGGTAAAAAATGACAAGTTGGTCATGGCTAGCGTGTTCTTGATAATTGGTCTGCTTGACTTGGAGCTAAACAATACAGACCAGGTGGGTGATATGTCAGAACATGTGAAGTCAAAAGCATTTGCTCTAATCTCCCATCACTATTTATTATCATTATCTTTTATGCAGTTATTCACAAAATATAGCAGCATTTCTCTTCTTTTACTGTTGTCAGTAAATTTACTGTATTTTTCGTACTCCTTTATGTTTTTGAATCATAAGGACATTTTCTCCAAAGGTGGGATGCTATATTTTTGCAGGCATGTTGCAATGAGAAAATTTAATACAGCATTACAAAACAAAAATAAGATATCACCATGCAGTATCCAAGCTATTTACTTGAGTTTTATGAGCATTATCAGTAACATAGTACATAGGTAGTAACTGGAAAAGAATTGTTGAACTTCTAGACAGTAGGATAGCATCATAACATTTTAATAGATAATGATTCTCAATTTTCTTGATTTCTTTATTAATGTTAATTATTCAGGTGTTATCCTAATAAAAAATATATACTTAATAAATTCCATCCATATCAAGTTCTCTAGATTTCTTTATACAACAGACATCCTCCATAAACATCTCATGCCTATACCAGCATACTCTGTACTTTCTTTGGTGAAAGATTTTAATTAAAAACTTATGAAAACAATACATTTGTACTCAGAGCCAGAGCCGGTTTCAGCCAGGTTGGTAACAAAAGTGTTAATTTATTTTTAAAGTAACATTTAAAAATTCCATCTCTCTTATTTCATGAAAAATTTGAAAAGTACACTGTAAAGTGGTTGGTGTTAGAAAGGGCATCCAGCCCTAGAAACCATGCCAAAACAGATATGGAGCTCAGGCAGCTCTTCAGCTGGCCAGCTCATGTCAAACCATCCGACCCATGCCAACATGGAAAATGGATGTTAACTGATGATGATGTTACTTTTCTCTTAAGTAACAAAATAATTAATTAATACAAACAGATGCAGCACGGATTTTTGTCAGTGAACAGGTCGCAGTCTTAAAGCGATGAAAATATTTTGACAAATTAAACTTAAATATTGAAGTGAATCGAACGGCTTTTGTGTGTTTCTTAAATGGCTTACAAACGCCTTCCACACTGCAATTGTTTTCGTTTCAGCACACGATCTCGGATCAAATCACTTGCTATGCAAGTACATCTCCGTAATTAATTAATAGAGAGTGAGATAATACAGTTTTTACTTAAATATAATTTTCTTTCTTACAGCTTCGAGAAGAGAACTGTGAACTGCGCAAAGAACTTTGTAAAGCTCAGCAACAAGCAGCAAAAGAGGCAAATAGGTAAGCGTTTGAAAAGATTTGATTTTGATGTGTCTGTTCTTAATGAATGTCTAAATAAATTTATAATGTTAATAGTTCATAGAAAATTTACTCAGCTATCACAAGTTCACATAAGTTTTCTGTGACATCTTTTCTAGTAACCATTTGCTAGGTGTTGAAATATTAGTTTTAGTGACACATCAGTCTTATGGAACTGTGTTAATAATTAATGCTGGTGGTGAGGTGAAAGTTGGTCATGTTTGTCTGTTAGTGATGTTTTCTACGTAGTAAGGGCAGTGAGTTGGCAGAATTATTAGCATGCCAGGCAGGATGCTTAGTGGCATTTTGTTCTGAGTTCAAATTCTGCCAAGGTCAACTTTGCCTTTCATCTTTTTGGGGTCTATAAATTAAGTACCAGTTGAGCACCGGAATTGATATAATTGACCCTCACTCCAAATTGCTGTTCTTGTGCCAAAATTTGAAAACAATATTTTCTATCAGTTTTAAAATATAAAAAGCTGCCATCAAAATGACTTTGTAATGTAAAATCCAATCTAGATTACTGGAAATGTTCCTTAATTAGAGATCAGTATCTTTACTTTGACTGCAGAAATTAAAAAGTTTTATTACTAGCTCTTAAATTCTTAATTTGAAATGTATTGATCCTTTTATTCTATATTTTTGGATTTGACCATTACTGGTAGAAAATATTAAGTCATATTTTGTTACAGTAATTATTTATGTAAAAATATTGATCTTATTTTCAATAATATGTAAAAAAAAACTATATTTTGAACTAACATAGTCTATTATATTTTATTGTAGTATGTAATGTGCTGGAAATCATTATGTAGTTATGAGACCATCACAAACTACATCTTGCTAAACCTCAGATTAGTTCTGAACTGTTCTATGACCAAAGACATTTCAAATTTCACCATCTGGACTGCATTTTCCAATATGTAATTTTTTTAAAATCTTAAAACAATTGGGTGTAATTTGAGGAAGATTTAGCTGCTATTTCTAACAGTTTGAGTGACAATTTAAAGACTCTTTTGGTGGCTCCTCATTTTCATGTGCTTATTGCAAGGAGTAGTTTCCTCATTACTTTCCCAGGTATTGTGAACAAAAAAAAATATTTGTCACCTATTTTGCATTACTTACAAGAATGAAGTGTGCTATTTGTGGTTCCTCTGTTTGACTATAAGGATAGTTAATTAGGCGGCGATCTGGCAGAAATGTTAGCCCACCGGGCGAAATGCATAACCGTATTTCATCTGCCGTTACGTTCTGGGTTCAAATTCCGCCAAGGTCAACTTTGCTTTCATCCTTTCGGGGTCGATAAATTAAGTACCAGTTATGCACTGGGGTCGATGTAATCGACTTAATCCGTTTGTCTGTCCTTGTTTGTCCCCTCTGTGTTTAGCTCCTCGTGGGTAGTAAAGAAATATATAAGGATAGTTAATTGTCTTTAGTAAGGATACACTATTGCATAGCTGGAGGTTAGGTACAATCTAATTAACTACAGTATTTAAATTGTATGCTAGGAAATATTAATCTGAGGTAAATATTTTATCATTTCTAGAGTCAACAAAGTTCTGAAAGAGATGGAAGAAAAACAGAAGTGTGAAAAGCAAGAAACAGAAGACCTTGAGAAGATCATCCAGCAAGTGGAGGCAAATCTTGAGACAACCACCGTGAGTTTACAGGATAAATAGTAATTTTTACTGGGAAACCCCCAACCACTTTATAATTGTGAGGTTTCTATAATGTAGTGAGAATGAATTACTTATAGATGCCTTCTGCATGAAAAATATTAAATTAATATTGATAAGTAGGAATTAAAAAGCATAATTAGAAATAGTTATGCATAGTCATGTCATACAAACGAGTTGTTATAGGTGCAGGAGTGGCTGCGTAGTAAGTAGCTTGCTTACCAACCACATGATTCCGGGTTCAGTCCCACTGCGTGGCACCTTGGGCAAGTGTCTTCTACTATAGCCTTGGGCCGACCAAAGCTTTGTGAGTGGATTTGGTAGACGAAAACTGAAAAGAAGCCTGTCGTATATATGTATATATATGAATGTATGTGTGTGTATATGTTTGTCCTCCCAACATCGCTTGACAACCAATGCTGATGTTTACATCCTCGTAACTTAGCGGTTTGGCAAAACAGACCGATAGAATAAGTACTAGGCTTACAAAGAATAAGTCCTGGTGTTGATTTACTTGACTAAAGACGGTGCTCCAGTATGGCCACAGTCAAATGACTGAAACAAGTAAAAGAGTAAAGTAAAATATTAGTCAATAAATATTTTCTTTTCTTTTTTTCTCACTAGGGGGAGGCATGGGTGTGTGGCTAAGAAGTTTGCTTTTTGACCATATGGTTTCAGGTTCAATTCCACTATGGGCAAGTATCTTCTACTGTTACTCCAGGCTGACCAAAGCCTTGTGAGTAGATTTAGTAGGCAGAATCTGAAAAGCTTGTTGTATATATGTGTTGCCCTTGTTTAGACATGACATGCTGTTATAAATTAGTGTCGTTGTCATACAAACGAGTTGTTCATTTCCAGTCTCCCATGGGGAAATATTACCTTGCTTGGAAACAAGCAAGGGTTGATGACAGGAAGGCATTTGGCCATAGAAAGTCTACCTCAACAAATTCCATGTAACTCTTGCAAGCATGGAAAGTGGACATTAAATGATGGTGGTGATATTTCATGGAGGAATTCAAAAGCTAATTAGAAATAATTACACAATGAAGAAAAATGATTTTAGTCAATAGTAAATATTTATTTTCCTAATTAGTTTTTTAATGCTCTCAATTTTAACCCTTTAGCGTTTTAATTGGCCGGCATCCATGCTAGTGGAGCGCTAAGAGTACCATACGTGCGTGATTGTTGCCAGAGCAACAAGCTGGCCTCAGTGCCGGTGGCATGTAAAAAAACACCATTCGAGCATGATCGTTACCTGCATTGCCTTACTGGCACGTAAAGAAACATTCAAGCGAGGTCATTGCCAGTGCCGCTGGACTGGCTCCTGTGCAAGTGGCACATGAAAAGCACCGTTTGAGCGTGGCCGTTGCCAGTACCGCCTGACTGGCACGTAAAAGCACCCACTACACTCTCAGAGTGGTTGTCGTTAGGAAGGGCATCCAGCTGTAGAAACTCTGCCAGATCAAATTGGAGTCTGGTGTAGCCATCTGGTTCGCTAGACCTCAGTCAAATCGTCCAACCCATACTAGCATGGAAAGTGGACGTTAAACAATGATGATATCAGGCCCAAATATTCTACCTGTTTTATGTTCAAACTGGCCAGATCTGGCCTTCTTACACCTACCTGACAATGTCATTCTAAAAATAAAAAATCACATCATCAAAATCTTAAAGCTATGAGATAATGCATGATTAATTCAAAACAATGTGAATAAATAAGCATTGTATTTGATAAAAACACTAAACTATTGTTTGTCAAGGCAGGTGGTGTCTGTTATTTATGCTTCAAACAATGTTTTTTTTACAACAACCAATACCGTAAATCCTTGAGTATAATACGCAGGGGATTTTTAGGGGGATGTACCTCTGAAAAACCTAAACCTTGTGTATAATACGCACCCTTCTCTAACTTGAGTCGTGCATAATTAAGCCAGCAGCACCTAGTCGAACAAACACTTCCGTGCATGCGAATTACAGTAATGGTGATGTTCTTAACTGTTATATGGGAATGTAAAATATGTTTGCAAATTGTTTTTGTTACATGTTATTCTGTGTTCTGAATACTTTTATTTTAATAAATGTTGTTTACTGCAAGTTATGGATGATTCTTTTATGACTTCATTGCTTTCAGGCTTAGCTCAAGGCATTTTCACGCCTGACGTCACAAAATGCATCTGAATAAACATTGCCGGACATCAAATAGAGACTCAGATATTGCTTAGAAAATATTTTTCATTTTTAACCTTGCACTAGGGATTTTGACCTTTAAATTTTGGGGAAAAAATGCGAATTATACTCGGATTTACAGCATACAATTTTATGCACTTTTCTTAATGATTCTTTCATCATTACATCAGCAAATGCAGTGAAGTCTTTGCTTTCGCAAAGAGGTAATAATAATGTATGGAGTTGTTTTATGTACTTGCTTAAATAATCGTTCATTCTTTTAAACACCATTTTTTCATGTTATCATGGCTTGGATAGGATTTGAGGATGGATTTTAGAGTTGAATGCTCTTCCTGTCACCAACTCTTACCTGTTGTTCAATGAAGGGACTTCTTTTTTATATGCATGCACACACACAAATACATATGCATACCACACAGCCATGATGTCAATTCACTTTACTCTTTGACAAAAAGAGAAAGTAACCCTTTGTTTCTCAAGAGTGTCAGTAAATCTATTTATTTATTGCAGCTTCGTGCAACAAAAGCAGAATCTATGGTTTCAAAATTAAAACAAGATATGAAATTACTGCAGGTAATTTTTTTTTTTTTTAATTTCACATGTAAAAAAAAAAAAACTTTATTCTGGTTATTTATAAAAAAAAGTGCTGATCTCTAACTGTGGAGGGAACCTGTGGTAGAGGTATACCCAGGAAGACAAGTGATGAAGCATGATCTTTGAACTTTGAGCCTCACAGAGGCAATGACTAGTGACCAAGACCTTTGGCAATATGCTGTGCTTGAGAAGACATGTCAAGCCAGGTGAAATCGTAGTCGTGGCTGATGTTGGTGTCGCGTAACTGGTTGTTTTATGTACTTGCTTAAATAATCGTTCATTCTTTTAAACACCATTTTTTCATGTTATCATGGCTTGGACAGGATTTGAGGATGGATTTTAGAGTTGAATGCCAGGTGAAATCGTAGTCGTGGCTGATGTTGGTGTCGCGTAACTGGCACCCATGCTGGTGGCACATAAAGAGCACCCTTGGAGCATTGGACCTCATGGAGGCAAAGTGGCTGAGTTCCTTTTGAGTGTTGGGTCTCACGGAGGCAAAGTGGCTGAGTTCTTTTGGAGCGTTGGGCCTCACAAAGGCAAAGTGGCTGCGTTCCTTTCGAGCGTTGGTCCTCACAGAGGCAATGACCAAGACCTTTGGCATTATGTTGTGCTTGAGAAGACCTATCAAGCTGAGCAAAATCACAGTCATGGCAGATACCAGTGGCACATAAAAGCACCCATTACACTCAGAGTGGTTGGCGTTAGGAACGGCATCCAACCGTAAAATAACCTTGCCAAATCAGACGAGTCTGGTGCAACCTTCTAGCTTACCAGCCCTGGTCAAACTATCCAACCCATGCCAGCATGAACAACAGACGTTAAATGATGACATATATATATATATCTTTGTCTTTTTTATATATGTATTAATTTTCTATATATGCAGGTTACTTTTTTTTTTTTTTGTAGACTTAGACCTTTCAGCTTTTGTCTGAAGATAACAGTTTATGTGACAGTGACAGTTTTCTAATTTACCATTTTTCTGTTATTAACTAGAAACAAATACAAACGCTTCAGAAAGAAAATGAAATATTACAATCTGGAGACTTAGGTACAGCATATCTAAAACAGAAAACATTTTCTGCCTCTGAGCAATTAGCAACAGTTGCAGCTTCTGCTGAACAGTCATTAAGGTAAGATTCAATGTATTTATATAATGTCTTGACTTCGACCCGAGATTAAATGAAACTGTTTTTAGATGAATGGACACTTTTAGTTTATGTGCTCAAATTCAACCGTGTTAGTAATGATGCACCTTTATAATTGAAAACATTCAACTATTTATGTCAATCTATTTAATTCTCTCAGACTTGGGTCCGTTGTCTAACTTTACCTTTCACCTGGGCTCCTGAGCCAAGCAATAAATAGTTGCATATACAGCTCAAGAGTAATGATTGCAGGCAAACTAATGGAAGAATCACATAAAAATCCAGGAGAATAACAATAATAAGCCTTTCGCTTAACTACTGTATTTGAACAGAACCACAAGAAAAAAAAAAAAAAAAAATTCAGAGGGATAACAATAATAGACCTATCTTTCTCTCCCTATTTTTGTTCACTTGAATTGCTACTTTCCTCATCACTTTCACCAAGTTGATTCTCTTAATCCCTATTATTGCTGACGTAGGTGTAAACTCCTCGTCCAAAGAATATCTTCAGTAATTTCCTCAACAGCAATGAGTCTAGGCTTTATTCATTTACAATACAAAGTGCTGGATTCATCACATACACATTTCATTACAAAACTAACTTTGTTTTTCGATTAAAAACAAAAGTAAAAAGCTATGGGGAACATCATTAACAGTCATAAACACACTTGACTACAAAGCTGCAATGTGATCACTTGTCTAATTTTAGTATTTTATCTTCTTTTTCTGAGTATTGTTCATAATTGCTTTAGTGCGAATCCATGACAGATGACATTTAAGTGGTTCCCACTATAGCAGGGATACAGCTTGACAAGGTTAATTTAAAGAGGATTGTTGCACCCAAACAGTGTAAAAGACACAACCTGTTCCAGACAGTTCCTTTACAGTGGTGTTTCAACATGTTATTAGCCTATTCTCCTGTCCCAGACGCTTGGGATTTGACCTGCTCTGTTGCTGCTGAATTTGTTGTGAGGTGAGGTACAAGTGTTAAACTTACAAGTGGTTTAACTTCATTACCTTGTGCCTTCCGAAATACCAAGTGGTTACCAATTTACCAACGTGCCTTCTTTTTGTAAATAAGAAAAAAAGAGTCAATATTTTTAAGGTTGCTTACTTGTTCCTGACTGGTAGTTTCTGGAAACAAAGAAGGAAATTGTGTTGCACCCAAACAGTGTAAAAGATACAACCTGTTCCAGACAGTTCCTTTACAAGATATTACACCTCCATGGTATCATTGATACCAGCAATATTGAGGGAAGGGATAAGTTGATTACACAAGGCGGCAAGCTGGCAGAAACGTTAGCACGCCGGGCGAAATGCGTAGCCGTATTTCGTCTGCCGTTACGTTCTGAGTTCAAATTCCGTTGAGGTCGACTTTGCCTTTCATCCTTTCTGGGTTGATAAATTAAGTACCAGTTACGCACTGGGGTCGATGTAATCGACTTAATCCGTTTGTCTGTCCTTGTTTGTCTCCTCTGTATTTAGCCCCTTGTGGGTAGTAAAGAAATATGATTACACCAATCCCAGTACTTGGCTAGTATTTTATTTTATTGATCCCTGAGAGAAGAAAAGCAAAGTTGATCTTGGCAGGATAGGAACTCAGAGCATAATGAAGAAATGTAGCTAAGCGTTTCATTCAACACTAATAATTCTGCCACTTGCCTCCTGTCTTGTTATGACCATGATATTAATGCAAAAACTTGTTTCTGATATTTATACTAATTTTAAAAATGTAGTTTGAGACTTGTAAAATGAACAAAGTTAATTAAAAATACATTACATTAAATATGATTACACCAATCCCAGTACTTGGCTAGTATTTTATTTTATTGATCCCTGAGAGAAGAAAAGCAAAGTTGATCTTGGCAGGATAGGAACTCAGAGCATAATGAAGAAATGTAGCTAAGCGTTTCATTCAACACTAATAATTCTGCCACTTGCCTCCTGTCTTGTTATGACCATGATATTAATGCAAAAACTTGTTTCTGATATTTATGACTATTTTTAAAAATGTAGTTTGAGAAATTGTAAAATGAACAAAGTTAATTAAAATAATTACATTTTTTAGTATTCATAAAAAAAACTACCTTAAGCTTTTTTTGGATGTAACTAACATGAACTTCTTTCATTTCATTTACTAGACAATTGCTGAGTGGTGTTGATTCTTTGAGAATGCTATCGGCTGTTTTAGCCTCAGCAGATAAAGTTCAAGAAGAAAGTTGTGATAACAACCAGAAAGGGAACAGTTGAAAGAGATGTATGTAAATATAAGCAAAGAAAGACTTTTGCCACGAGTTGTTCTCACAACAAACTGGTTTCCCCTTCTAAGGTTTATTTTACAAAGGAAATTATGAAAAAAAACTACTTTCAAAATCATTTGAATATAGTTTGGAAGAAAGATTAAAAAAAAAAAAGGACAAGCTATTGTATAAAGAAAGAAAAAGAATGCAATAACTGATAGGCTGTGAGGATCATGTCTCTGATTGACTGATAATATATGCTTAAGGGATTTGTCCAAACGTTTTTGTAATTCCATCCTGTCAAAGTGATTCATTTCATTTTTTTTTTTTTACACCCCTGCCTTTTTATTTTTTGTTAAATTATTACCAACTGTATGAATTATACCACAAACGTATATTTTCTCTTTTATTACATAACTATTGTACCTTATTTTGTTCTTTGTTGTCTTTTGTTTGTTTTGTTTAAACTACTGTCGTTAAGGGGCTGTTATCACTTAGTATGCAGCAAGATTCCAAAATATTCTATAAAAGAAAATTAACAAGGAATTACTATAGATTACTGAAGTTATTTTTTAGGTCCTTGAATTAACAAAATTAACAAAGAATTACTATAGATTACTGAAGTTATTTCTTAGGTCCTTGAATTAACAAAATTATATTACAGCATTTAATAAAATGAACTCCATAAGAAAGTATATTTATTAGTAGAAAAATAAGCCATTTCTTCCTGCTTTTGCTGTTGCAACTATGAACAGTTATCTGCCTTCTATACCAAGTATTATTTTCTCCTTGCTATATTCTTCAAATATCTCTAAATTGTCAAGCTAATAAAGAAGCCTCTACTGGTTGATCACCCTACTAGAAATACCAGCCAAATTTCCTTAAATCACACCCTACCATTCTTAAAACATAAAAGACATATTTGTATATATAGAGATAGATCTTTGTCTTCAATCATTTCAGATGTTAAAGAAAAAAAAAGCATCAAAAACAAACACAGATTTTTATTTCTGTACTAGTGTTAATTATTGTTTATATAAAATGTCCTTTTATAATTTTTTTAATTATCTTAGACCATACTGAGTGCACATTATTCAGGTTGGTTCTTTGCTTCTCACTCAAAATTGTAAAGACCTGGCTGAATGTAAATTGAGAAACCTGAAAAAGAAAATTTTATTTTATAGTTTTTACTTTTATTTGATAATGCTGGCACTAGAAACAGGTTTTTGTTTAGAATACTGTTTAACACCTTTTCATTTCTAAAATATACTACTTAATTTCAGTGGTGTACTTGCCAGGCAAGTGATTTGATCTGAACACGTTGAAACAAAAATAATTCAAAAACACACAAAGACTGTTAACTTCACTTAGGCATGTATTATTGAGTCAAAATTTGTCACACCAACTACAACCTGGCCATTAATGCAATTCCACTGCACCTCTGATTTTGTCACCAAATAATAATTGTCTAAGTGAAGTTAACAGCCTTTGTGTATTTTTGAATGATTAACATGTCTTTTACTGCTTAAGTTTCACTTAATTTAGAAAATAATCAAACATTTGAATTTCCATCTAAATTTAGAATTATTTTTATCAAAAAAATTAAGAGACAATCAATCAAAAATAGAATTAAGATGGAAAAAGCTCATTTACAAGTTTAATCATATTCCTGATAACTGAAACATTTACTATATATTCTTAGGTACAGTAATTTGGTTCAAACTAGTTTCCAAGCTTTACAAGTCTGTTACAAATTATTTTCTACACTTAAGCTTTGTTGTCTTTTAAAGAAAAATATTAACCTACAAAACATAACTGAGTGTTATACTGGGAATTTTTTCAATCCATGATAAAAGAAGCAAGCTTCTAGGGAAGGGTATTTAATGTATGAAACAAAAGGCTAATTTATTCTCTGAAAATCTTTTTTCTTAGCTAAGGATAATATGACTGCCAACCACAAATACTGCTTCTTGAAATTTACTTGGCCATAGAATTACAAAGAATGTTGTGGTGGTCACTCAACATGTAAATATAAAAAATGCCTTTCGTAGTACAAATTCGATCAACAGCTTTACTTATTTGCTTAATGTTTGTTTTTCCATGTTAGCACAAGTTGGACAAATCAGTAAAAGCAGTATTTTATAGTCAGATACTCTTCCTGTCACTAACACTTACCTGTTTTTCAAATGGATTTTTAAATATTTTCTTTTGAAAGCATAGCTGCAGGACAATTTATTAGCAGAAAAAGTCAATGAACATTCACCATTTTCACTCAATGCTTTTCATACAAGGAATATGATCAAACACACATGCATGCTTATATATATGCGAAGACCAGTTGAGGCAAGTGAAATCGAAGTCGAAATCAAATTCGGTGACTGGCATCCGTTGCTAGTGGAGCGCTAATAGTACCATACGAGTGAGATCGTTGCCAGAGCAACAACCTGGCCTCCGTGCCGATGGCACGTTAAGCACACCATTCAAGTGTGATCGTTACTGCGTCGCCTTACTAGCACTTGTGCTGGTGGCATGTGAAATATTCGAGCGAGGTCGTCGCCAGTGCCACTGGACTGGCTCCTGTGCAGGTGGCACGTAAAAAAGCACCATTTGGGTGTGGCCATTGCCAGTACCACCAAACTGGCACGTAAAAGCACCCACTACACTCTCGGAGTGGTTGGCATTAAGAAGGGCATCCAGCTGTAGAAACTCTGCCAGATCAGATTGGAGTCTGGTTCACCATCAGTTAAATTATGATGATATATATATTTGCTAATCACAACAAAAGCAGTATTAACTCAAAATAGCATTCTGTATATCTTACTTAACTTGGATATACTGTAGAAAGCCAGAAATTGCAGTATTTGTCTTGAGAAAGAATCTCATGTAGATGTATAGTGCTAAACAGCACGGAAGTATATCAGTAAGCAGACACAAAGTGTCTAGCAGTGATGATGAAATTGCTAAATCTAGATTTCTTCCTCCTTGAGCATTATCGGTAGCAAATATCAACCACAATTTTAGCCTCTGCTGATAAAAAAAAACTGACTGACAAACCACTGGTGTAGCAAATAGCCAG
The DNA here is from genome assembly GCF_006345805.1 of Octopus sinensis. Classification (NCBI taxonomy): domain Eukaryota; kingdom Metazoa; phylum Mollusca; class Cephalopoda; order Octopoda; family Octopodidae; genus Octopus; species Octopus sinensis. Next base: position 176,329,337 of record NC_042997.1, read on the forward strand.
CAAGCTGGGTAAAAATTTGCTATATTTGTGATGTTAGTAATTTGTTCATCACTTTTTCTATATCAATTTACTGGCTAATGATACTCAAAGAGGCAGAAATCTAGATTTAGCACTTCCACTGCTGCTGGACACTTTGTGTCAGCTACTGATTATGCTTGTGCTTTTCAGCACTATATGTCTAGATGAGATGCTTTCTTGAGACAAATACCACAATTTTCTGGCTTATATATCCAGATTAAGTAGGTCGTTGCCAGTACCGCTGGACTGGCTCCTGTGCAGGTGGCACATAAAAGCACCATTTGAGCATGGCCATTGCCAGTACCACCTGAGTGGCACGTAAAAGCACCTACTACACTCTTGGAGTGGTTGGTGTTAGGAAGGGCATCCAGCTGTAGAAACTCTGCCAGATCAGATTGGAGTCTGGTGCAGACATCTGGTTCGCCAGACCTCAGTCAAATTGTCCAACCCATGCTAGCATGGAAAGTGGACGTTAAACGATGATGATGATGATGTATGTTTATATATAAATACAATGGCTTCTACACAATTTCCATCTACCAATTTCACTACATAGCATTGGCTGGCCCAAGAACAAGTTAGTAACAAAACAAACCCTATATCCACACGTTCTGCCTGTGTCATCAACAAGCATCATTCATTCATTTTATGGTTGTTTTTCCATGCTAAAATGGGTTGTTGGAATATTAAAATTACCTTTTGATTTCTAAAACATATATTACTATTGAAATTACTAACACCTTAGTAAAGCTTTCAGTGAATTTCCTAATTAAATTGACCAATATAAATTTAGTAAGAAAATACTTAAATTGAAATCTCAACTGAAACACATATCTTTCTTCAAATTCAAATTACGATGAACGTAAACAAACAAATGAAGTTTGCTTCAGAAGCGTTCAGATTGTTTCTTAGAAAGTTAAAGAAATGTTTTTTTAAATCTCAAACGCAGGTTGATGCTAATAATATGATAATATCAACTGTAGAAAGAAGCTGTCAATCAAAAAGGATGGTATAGACTATTAGAAATTAATCTAGTATAAACAAAACAAAAAAATAATTAGAACTATACTTGGAAATCAAATAATTAAAATTGTCATATCACAAAAGACTATGTTTCAGGATTCGCTTGTGGATTTCATAGACAGAAATTGAAAGAAACCTTTTACTTGTTTCAGTCATTTGAAACAAGTAAAAGGTTTCACATTAGTCTCTTGGTCTAAGGGTAGACAGTTCATATCTATTACAGAGTTTAAGCTGTATCCACTGAGAAGTAGATGTGCATCATATCATGATACAACTTAACACTGTATGATTAGCTTACACTGCTGACTTCAAATACTGATATAGTTATATTTTGGATAGTAAATGGAACATTTCATAAGTACCACCACTGTCTAGTAGAAAAAGAAACACACACACCATTAGTTATTTTTATTATTAGCATTGAATTTACGTGCAGGTGGAACGTAAAAAAACACCATTTTCGAGCATGGCCATTGCCAGTACCACCTAACTGGCCCTCATGCTGGTGGCACGTTAAAGCATCCACTACACTCGGAGTGGTTGGCATTAGGAAGGGCATCCAGCTGTAGAAACTCTATGAGATCAGACTGGGGCCTGGCGCAGCCATCTGGTTCGCCAGTCCTCAGTCAAATCATCCAACCCATGCTAGCATGGAAAGCAGATGTTAAACGATGATGATGATTGAATTTATTGTGTGACATACTTAATATCTGTTAATTTACCTCCAGGCTTTGCTTTAAGCTAGGCCTAAAAATAGATAGTTTCTCTCTACAGGAAAATAAAGAAACTGAACATAAAAGAATATCAAGAAATGAGGGACCATTTATATCATTGCTCAGTCTGCTATGGACATGTCGGATAGTTTAGTTTTCAATGCACTATATTGTCTAGAAAAAAAAAAGATGGTCATGACTGAAATGCTTTTGATCACAGTTCTAGTGGATCAGAGCTTACCTAGGGTTGAAGAAAAACTGAAGTGAATAAAAATAACATACCTGCAACGGATTTTGCTCTTATGAGCCACTGCATCATTGAATAAATAGGTACATTTATAACCCAGTCTGTAATCGATGTGACAAAAGTATGGAATAGAAGAATAACTAGATGGAGCTGAAGAATAAAAAATTTATGAGACAGTCTTAGAGATTTAATAAAACAAAGGATATACATTTTTTTTTAGGCATGGTTGTGTGGTTAAGAAGTTTGGCTTCCCAACTTTGTGGTTTTAGATTCAATTACACTGTGTAGTACCTTGGGCAAATGTCTGACAACAGCCCTAAGCCAACCAAGCCTTGGAAGTGCAGTCAGCTTGTTTGCTTCACTCTTTAGCTTTCAAATTAATCTGTCACATGTAATGCTTATTTGTTCACATTGTTTCAAATTAATCATGCATTAACATTCCATTTCTTGCCACAAAACAGACATCAAAGAGATGAAAGAGTGTAGACTTAGAAATAATAAAACCTGAACCCCAAAAAATTAAATTGGAAATTTCATTGAAATATTAATGCTTTTAAGATTTCAGTGATAGAATGACATTGTAGGGTAGGTGTGAGAGGCAAGATTTAGCCAGTTTGAACATGCAGTAGAGAGAAATATTTGAGCCTGATATGGCTGGTTTAAACGTTAAAGGGCTCCTGCCAGAGCAAAGATATATATACAATGCATGTGTAAATGAGCTTACATGTAAAATGAAGGGGATCCTGTTCATGTGCTTATAATGTGAAGGTTTATTGCCACAGGAGGACTGAGTACAAGTCTTGATGATTACAAAGCAAACTTTTTAACCAACTGGCCATGGCTACACTATGTTGTGAGATAGGCACACATACAAACACATGGTTGTCTTGCAAGAGTGAATGATTTCAATGAGAAATCATCATCATCATTGTTTAACGTCCACTTTCCATGCTAGCATGGGTTGGACGGTTCAACTGGGTTCTGGGAAGCCCGAAGGCTGCACCAGGCCAGTTAGATCTGGCAGTGTTTCTACAGCTGGATGCCCTTCCTAACGCCAACCACTCCGTGAGTGTAGTGGGTGCTTTTTACGTACCACCGACACAGGTTCCAGACAAGGCTGGCGAACGGCCATGCTTGGATGGTGCTTTTTACGTGCCACCGGCACGGAAGCCAGGCGAGGCTGACAATGGCCACGATCAGATGGTGTTTGTTACGTGCCGCCGGCACGGGGGCCAGTCAATGCGGTGCTGGCTACGGCCACGTTCAGATGGTTCTCTTACGTGCCACTGGCATTGGTATCACAACTACAAATTCCATTGATGTTGATGGATTTCGATTTTGATTTGATTTTTGATTTTCAAATCAAAATTGAAATCGATCAACATCAACGGAATTTGTAAAGAAAAATAAGTGCTCACTTACCAGAGTGAAAAGACTGTAATACACCGCTGTAGTTGGCAATAAAAACAAAAGTACTGTGAAAAACAGGGTCCCAACAAATAGATGATCAATATCATTTGATGCTGTATCTAATCTGTGACGGAGAACATTCCATTTTTTGCCACAAAACAGACGCCAAAGAGATGAAAGAGTGTAGACTTGGAAATAATAAAACCTGAACAAAAAAAAAATTAAATTGGAAATTTCATTGAAATATTAATTTGAAAATTTGAATTTTCATTCATTCATTTAATATCTTACTAGCAAGATTTTTATGTTGAGATACTATTCTTGTCACTAACCCTCATCTGTTTTACATGTAAAAGTTTGTTTTTTCCCCATGAATCTTCAGAAATGCAGAATAACCAATCATAATGTCAACAAGGCATATAAACGTCATCACCATTTTTCTCAAATGGTGACAAGCAAAGTATAAACATTTGCACAAACATACACATGTATATATGTATGTAAGAAGCCTGTCACGTGTGTGTGTCTGTGTTTGTTCCCCACCACCACTTGACAAATGGTGTTGGTGTGTTTACATCCCCATAACCAAGCAGTTATAGAATAAGTACCAGGCTAAAAAAAGAGGACTGGGGTTGATTCATTAGATTAAAAGTTATTGGCAGTGCCCCAACATAGTTGTTGTCTAATGACTGAAATAAGTAAAAGATAAAAGATAGATATATAGGCACACATATATATGAGCCAACTCTATTACATGACTTTTAGAGGGCCCCTTCAACTTTTTGTTTCAAGGCCCCATCCCTTCATACAAAATTCATAATTTATGCACCTTTTATTCATAGCTATATTTTACTTTATTTTATCTGAAGTTCAATATTTCACATAACCCTAAAGAACATCTTTAAAAGTACAACCAGTTAAATTTATTTAGGTCTATTACAAATTTCAGTAAGTAAAACTTCCAGATACGAATAAAAAAGCACTTTTATAATCCAGACAACTTTCACAGCACACTTTTCACTTCACAAGATCATTAATCAGTTCAGAATAATCATACTGAGAGTTAAGTTCATGTACAACAGATATCATAGATAATCTACAAAGTCTGGTACACATTCATAGTACAATGTAATATTTTTACAAGAACTTTTGCAGGTACAGTGTATTACCATTATATTTCTTGAAATTTTCAGTTAACACAGATAGTTTAATTCTTGTTTGATATCTTAACAAAAGTAAATAGATGACTAATCTACATACTTTGATCTTAACATGAGGCCCCTCAACCGCAGAGGCCCCCTGTGACCACAGGGGTTGCAGGGGCTTAGCGATGGCCCTGATATGAGCTTCCTGCTGTTTCTGTTTACTAAATTCTTTCATAAGACATCAATCAGCCCTGACAGAACTTTGGTAGAAGACACTCGCCTAAGGTGCCCCATTCCACACCCAACCCATCCTTATTGTTTTTTCCTGCAGTAGAAAATTTACCTCAATAAACCTCATCCAACCGTTCATGCATGTTAAAATTGATGCTAATATGATGAGAATGAACCACCTTGCACTTCTCAGGAATTAAATATTTAGTTCAATAAGAAAGCCAAATTTATTTTTTTAAACATATTCCAATTAAATGCTATTGATTATAAAGTAATTAAATTAAAAAGCTAACAGCAATTTCAATCAAAATGAGTATTCGACTTACCGTGAAGCAAAAACATAGAAACAATATATATGAAGCGCCATTAAAGATACAATATCTTGGAGAAGGCTAAGTTGCAAAGAGAAACCAAAGATCCCCGAAAACAAAGAGCACTGAAGAAACGTGGCAAGAATTGGTTCAAGAATTACTGTCAAATATGCTGCAAAAAGAATACACCAATAATTAGAATTAAGTAAATATGTAACAAAAGATAAAATATGGTTCAAACATGAACCAGAAACTATTTCAAATATTAGAATTTCTTCAGTAAAGTAAAAACAAAATGGTGTGTATAAATAAATAAATATATATATATATCTCACCGTGACCGACCAGGCTATCAGATGTTGCTACACATCGCTGGTCACAATGAGCTTCGCATTGTTTTAGCCTTCAAATGACGCCACCCCACTGGCTAAGCGAGCAGGCCAACAGAAGAAAGATGTGGCAAAAGAATACAGCAGGGATCGCCACCACCCCCTGCCAGAGCCTCGAGGAGCTTTAGGTGTTTTCGCTCAATAAACACTCACAACGCCACCCAGTTTGGGAATCGAAACCATGATCCTACGACCGCGAGACCACTGCCCTAACCCCTGGGCCATTGCACCTCCACACACACACACACACATATATATATATATATATTTGTTATACTTGGGAATGGTCACATTTTGCCAATTAAACACATGCACTATATACTTGGTTTTCATATCAACTTCGTTATTATTTTCATTTTAGGGTCCTTTGTCTGAAATCTTTCATCACACATCTTCAGCGCAGTGACTCTCTATCTCCTATATGGGGCTGAGAGTGACTGAAGAGGTCACAAGATGTGTGAGAAAGAGCTTTGACAAAGAAACTAAAATAATAATAATAAAGCTGAAGTGAAGACCAAATATATAGTGCATGTGTTTAAATGGCAAAATATGACCATCCCCAAGTATAGGAATTTTTGTTTCAACACACGATTTCACATTAAGAAATTTGCAAAACAAATACAAAAATGTGTGTGTGTATATATATATATATATTTTTATATAAATTTATAAATAAGGATAATATCGATATCGATATTATCAAGTGGCCAGCATGGGAAAAATATCATACAAAGGTAATAATTTTTTTTACAACTAAAAATATGGGTGTCTGAGAGACACCTCCATACCGAAATAGCAGTCAAATCCCTGACTCAAAAACCACGTTAAATGTTCATATCATTAGTTATATATATATATATGTGTGTGTGTGTGTATGTATGTATATAAAAACATACACATAATGGGCTTCTTTCAGTTTCTGTCCACCAAATCCACTCACAAGGCTTTGGTCAGCCTGAGGCTATAGTAGAAGACACTTGCTGAAGGTACCATGCAGTAGGTCTGAATCCAGAACCATGTGGTTGGGGAGGAAGCTTCTCGCCACACAGCCACTCCTGTGCCTATATATATATATTGTGTGAGTGAGTGGGTGAGTCTCCTTGTCTTCACATCGTATGATGATTGTCACTATCATACAAGCAGTGTCATTCATTTTTAATAATTCTACGAGAACAGACCTGGCCATGGAGAAATATTGCTTTGAGGGTTGGTGACAGGAAGAGCATCCAGCCATAGAAAAACTGCCTTAGTAAACTCTGACCCATGCAAGCATGGAAAATTAGACGTTAAAATGATATTTTGCTTCCATCAAAAATGAAACTAAAAATATACTTTATTACTTACTAGTCCATACATAAATGTTGTACTTGAAAAACGATCCCAAGAACCCATTAAGCTGTGAGTTAAGCTTGAGACCAGCAGGTGAGCCCATCAACCATTGCAGGATGCTTGACAAACTTATTACAGTGGTCTACAAATAAGAAATTCATAGAAGACATTTTAATTCAAATAGACAGAAAATTAAATATGTAATTTCGTTTTTGGATTTGGTTTGCAAGGTTCTTTATATGAGTATGTGTGTTGAAGCATATTCTGTTGTGTCTGGGGCAAGTCATTTTCTTTTTGTGCCTTATAATGTAGAGTCAAGACTATTGAAAAGGTTGCAAGACGCAATGAAAATTTTTAGAAAATAAAAATAAGAAATAAGTGGAAATTTTACTGGTGAGTGTGTTACATTATAAGGTACAAAAAAAAAATTACTCTCCGCAGACACAACTAAATATGTAATAATAAATTAAAATTTTTTAAATATGCATGGCTTTGTGGTTTAGTAGCTTGCTTTGCTACCACATAATTCCAGTTCAATCATAATGAGCAACAACTTGGCTAAGTGTCTTTACCATAGTCTTAGACTTACCTTGTGAGTAATGTTCCCCCTTCTAAGCTGTGAACTTGTGCATGTGCACATGTTTAACAACTAGGAAGGGAAAAGAATGTGTATTTACATTACTTACAAGCTTTTAAAGATGAAACCAAATTTGTTTAATGGAAGGAATTTGAGTGATGCTTATTTGCATGAATGCGCATGCACTTTGTAAAGAAAGAAAATTTGCATACAATGTAGATTTCTGCATTCCTTCATAGCAACAAATTAGAAGGAACATTTGAACTTAGAATTCTGATATAGTAATGCAGCTTGTTCATTATTTGAGCCAATTAGTGAGTCTTAAGGTGGTTATTTAATTTACAAGAAATATCAGCAATATTTCTCTTAAACAACACTACCATCTTAAAGGGTGACATACTAGATAATAATGTCATAGATTTTCTAGGTGTGTATAAATTAATGTTTAGTTTAAGTAATACACATTTTATGATCAATTCATCATCATAATTTGGTCTGGATGGTTTGACAGGAGCTGGCAAGCCACAAGATTGCACCAAGCTCCAATGTTTGCTTTGGCAAAATTTCAATATTTAGAAAGATCATTGTGGTGAGCACTGTCATACAAGAGTTAAGTTTCAGGTGAGCCAAATCCACAATGAGATTTTTATACTTATTGAAATGATTTCACTTTGCTTAGAAAGTTACAGGAAACTCGTAAACATTTCATGTTTCCTGTCTCCTCCCCTAAAAATATAGGGCTTTAAATCTAGTCAAATCAATAATTAGGATTATTGTTGTTTAGCCCAAACTGTTTTCCAGTAGTTTATTACAAGTTTAAATAACATTTAATAATACTTTCAAATTTTTAGCACAATGCCAGCAATTTTAGGGAATTGGATGAGTCAATTACATCAACTCCAGTCTTCAACAGTAACTTATTTCACTGATCCCAAAAAGATGAAAGGCAAAGTCAACCTCAGCAAAATTTGAACTCAGAACTTAAAGTACCAGAAGAAATACAACTAAGCATTCCATCTGATATGCTAAAATTCTGCCAGCTCACTGCCTTAAAAAACATATTTTTTTTTAATAACAATAATAATAATAATAATAAACACTTTCCATACAGAAACCATCAGAGCACCACAACAAATCACAGCACATACCCAAGGCACACAGAGCTGCGCTCGGTAGTGAAGTGAAAGCACGCTATAAAAATAAAACTACTGAATGATGATAATAATAATAATAATAATAATAAATAATAATAATAATAATAAATAATAATAATAAAATAATAATAATAATAATAATTAGGACTGAAAGCAACAATAGTCATAGAAATAAATTACAAGATAGAATTTTCATTTTCTTACATAGATAAGTTTTTAAGAGAAAAGTTCTAAGATACCTTTGTCCAGTATAGGATAAGAGAGGCAATATCTTGCGGTGATGTCAGCGAAGACAGTAAAAATAAGCATAAAATTCCTAATAACGAATCCATAATCTGACGATATCCAAGATCCAAGTAACTGAAAATTAGAGAAAAAAAAGTTAACCCTTTCTGGACTATCCATACAAATTTATGGCCTTGTTAAATTAGAAAAAACTACTATATATTCATATTTTAAAAAAATCAACAACAATATAATTTTTTTTTTTTTCACTATACTTTACAAGTATCTTAGAACTTTTCTCAATTAAAAACCATCTGTAACAAAATGACAATTTATCTTGGTAATTTATTTCTATTACATTGTTGATAAAAGTGAACGAATCCATAATCTGACGATATCCAAGATCCAAGTAACTGAAAATTAGAGAAAAAAAAGTTAACTATTTCTGTTACTACATCCATACAAATTTATGGCCTTGTACTAAAATTAGAAATAACTACTATATAATTCATATTTATAAAAATAATCAACAGTTAATAAATTTTTTTTTTTTGTCACTTGAGAAAGTTTATCAATTTGTAAAGAAGAGCGTTGTCAATTGAATTTACAAACCATCATGGTATACAATACTGGTACTTTAATTTATCAACACAGAACAGATAAAATGTGAAAATATTTGAAATAAAGGATAAAGCTTAAGACAAGACTTACCATATTTGACAGCTTATAAGATGCACTTTCACCCACCCCACAAAAGATGTTTCAAAAAAATGACTCCAGGTATTTTTATGCTACATAGGGCTTATATTGCATGTTTTAATGTTTTAAAAACATTTTTCCCGACTATGCACTGTTGAAATTGGTTGCATCTAACATGCCTGTGCATTTTTTATGCTATTAAATACAATAATCTTTTCTTTATTTTACCAACAAAATTATTATTTCATAGATTATACTAGTAAAACAGAAAATTCAACTACTTTCACCAGGCAGATATAAACATAGCTGAATACATGTACTGTTACAATGTAATACAAAAGTAATGTAAAGCATTGGTATTCAGCACTGCTCAGTCATTGTTCCTCATTTCTGAATGACTAGATACATAAAAGAAGTATAAAGTGTTACAATTGTATAAAGTCGGAGACTTAATGCTGGAGGTCAACTCTTATAATTGTTGTTGGTGGTGATATCAGTATTCACTAGAAATTACAAAACATCGTAAGGGTTTGATAAACCTCTAAATGCCCTAGATACAGAATTCAACAAGAGGATTTTTTTTTTTAATATTCAATCATTATAGCATTCAATTTTACAAAATTCATATCATTGAAGTAAAAAGACAAATATCAACAAACCAGAGTTTTTTCAGAGGTGACTTTTCATCTTTCTTTGTCTGCAATTCAATCTGAGAATGTTTCATTTTCATAACTCGTGCAAATGCAGAAGTAAACAAAACTTTATCAATATATTTATTGGTATTCCTATAAACATAAAAAAAAAGGGCAAAATAGAAGTTACAGGACTATATTTTTTGTAGATCAGTTATTTAAATAGAGTAGTATGGTTTATTCTTAACTGTTAAATCTATCTTTTTGTGCTTCCTTCTAAACTATATTTTGATTAATATATTCAGTGAATGTTCTTCAGATGCCTTATTACATGTATGCATGCATGATTTGACCTTTGCCTGTCCTATGTATCATATGTGATACACAGGACATATTTCACTGGCATCTATGCATCATGTACGATACACATTCCCAATTTTTTTCAACCACAAAAGTAACTTGGGTCTTATGGAAGGAAAGTTTTATATTACTCAGAACATATGAAACAAAGGCTATAGAAAAGCCTGTAAACAAGCATGGATGTTTAAGACAAACCTATGGAAATACTTTGTACAGGAAAATGGTTAAAACAGGCTTTGAAATCAGAACTTGCATTTAAAAGTTCTGGATTCAAACTTTGTCTTGGGTACTGATCCTATACAAGCAGAACTTCATCATCATCATCATTTAATATCCGTTTTCCATGTTGGCATAGATTGGACGATTTGACTGAGGACTGGTAAGCCAGTAGGCTGCACCAGGCTCCAATCTGATCTGACAAGGTTTCTATAGCTGGATGTCCTTCCTAACGTCAACCACTTTGAGAGTGTAGTGGGTGCTTTTTACGTGCCACTGGCAAAGGAACCAGTCAGGAGGCACTGGCATCAGCCATGTTCAGATGGTGCTTTTTATGTGCCACCAGCACAGGAGCCAGTCGGGGGCACTGGCATCGACCACGTTTGGAAGGTGCTTTTTACATGCCAAGTTAAATGTTATTCTTTTACTTGTTTCAGTCACTGGACTGGGACATTGTTTTCAAGGGTTTCGTTGAACAATTCAATCCCAGTACTATTTTTTTTAAAGTCTGATACTTTATTTCATCCATCTCTTTTTTGCCAAACCAGTAAGTTACAGGGATGTAAACAAAAAATATTGGTTGTTAAGCAATAGAGTGGGAGAACACAAACACAGACACTCACACACACATCATCATCATCATTTCATATCTATTTTCCATGCAGGCAATGGGTTGCCATGGTCAGAGTTAGAATGCATAAGGAGGTACATCACATCTAAAGGGGCCAAAGCAGTTGGGGAAAGGTCATCTTCCTTGCATTTCATTTTTAGCTTGCTTTTTATAGCTGGGTACCCTTCCTAATAACAATACAGGATATATTGGATGTGTTTTTTGTGACACCAGCACTAGACATAGGAATAGGGGAGGGAAAGACCCATGTCCATGACACAACTAAATGAACCTCACAACCCCCACATCTCTGCTCATTCAGTAGCCTCTTCACAGAGTGAGAGTTAGCAATAGGAGCATGAATGACATGAGAGGGATATGTGATGGAAGAATGAGTGACAGGGGTAAACAGTATTGAGAAAGGTATGTATATTCAAGACAATGTGGGCAAGATGGCAGGACAATGACAGAAAGCTGCATTACTCAGTAGGTTGAGCAATGATCTAAGATGTGTGTGTGTGTGGGGGGGGGTGAGCAACATATAGTGACAGAGTGAATAGGATAATGACAGGACAGGAGGAGGGAATAATGAAGGTAGAGTGTACTGGGTACAATAGACCCAATGTAACCACCCATAGGTTGAGTGATGTGGTGGCAGAGTGAATGGAAAGTAGGTGGGTTCCAAACCAGTGAACAACACAAAGCAGTGTTGGTGAGAGGGTCAGAACAGATGCGGTAGCATCCTTATTTACATTGGAGGCTATATACTGCAAACAGAAGAGATCTACTGCCATTGTCAGTTATGCCAAAAGCCTAGTAAAGTGAGACTGAGAAGAAGAGGGAGTGGATAGGCTTCCACACAGTTTACGTCTACCAAATTCACTCAAGGCATTGGTCAGACAAGGGTTATAGTAAAAGACATTTGCTCAAGGTATTGTGCAATAGAACTGAACCTGAAACCACTTGGTTGTGAAGTGAACATCTTAACCACACAGCCGTGCCTGTACCTATGATATTAACATAAAAACAAATCAGGTTGTTTTTGTTCTTTTTAGAGAAGTCTGATGGAGCCAGGCTCTTCTAAAAGGACAGTTAGTTCATTAGTTCATTTAGAAATTAAATTAGATTTTATTTTATTAAGATAGAAAAATGTTATCTTTTTTTAAAATATTACAAAAGAAAGATGAAATTAAAGTAAAAAACATTAAAAAAACATTAAAAAAAATAAAACATTTTATGAAATATTTTTTTAATGCAAAACTATCTGTTTTTGTTACTGCTTAATATGATTATCATTATTAATATTATTATGATGATTATTATTATGGTTATTATTTTGAATACAATCATCCTCATTGCAATCATCATTACTAATATTATTAGTATACCTCCACACCCACAGTTTACACAGGTAGAGTAGAATAGTTAGTGGGCTGTTATGTAGATAGATGTATGTATGTGTGTGTGTGGGTATGTGTGTGTATATGTATGCTCTTCTCAATACATATGACAAACCAGTTCAAACAATCTTTTGCACTTCTGGCATGGATAGCAAGCCAGGGATCATTCTCAAATAATCTTTTATTCCTTTTTTGATCATTTCAAGCACTCCTACAATTGTAACCATCTTGAGATGCCACATTTTTTTTTCCAATTTCAATGAACAAATCTATATATTTTCTGAGTTTTTCAAATCCTTTTGTAGAGATATTATGATTACAAGGAATACTCATGTTGAGCAGTGGACCTCACAGAGGCAAAGTGGCTGAGTTCCTTTCAAGTGTTGGGCTTCACAGAGGCAATGACCAAACCCTTTGGCATTATGTCGTGCTTGAGAAGACCCATCAAGCCAAGCAAAATCACAGTTGTGGCAGATATTGGTGTCACACAAATCGGTACCTGTGCCAGTGGCACATAAACGCACCCTGGTGGCATGCAAATGGCACCTGTGCTGGTAGCATGTAAAAGCACCCATTATACTCTCAGAATGGTTGGTGTTAGGAAGGGCATCCAGCCATAGAAAATCATGCCAAATCAGACTGGAGTCTGGTGCAGCCTTCCAGCATGCCAGCCCAGTCAAACCGTCCAACCCATGCCAGTATAGACAACAGACATTAAATGATGATGATGAGGTGGAGGATATACAAGGAAAGGTTTTATACTGAATTATATATGGAAAGGTCTTATTTCATTTTTACCTGTATTATATCAATCTAACTCAATTAATACATTTGAATCAAAAACAAAAAAGAAAGTTAACTTACTTAAATACAAACAAGGAACTAATGAATTTGATAGGTGATATGAATAATGTAAGAATAATGTCCAGGCAAGAACTTTTTAAACAAGGAGACTTGTGGAAATAACTTGTCATTCTATGATTTTCTTCCAAATGAGCAATATCATCAGCATTTTGGCAGACGTCTTGTACAATCTTCACAACTGCAGAAGGAATAGTATCTGATTGACAATATTCACTATCATTTTTATGTGCAGTGATGCTCTCTTGAATAAAATATGACTTTTGAAGATCGTTTGGATCAAAAAGGACACATGTGCAACAAAAGAACCCATTTCTGGAAGAATTTGTGTAGACTCGGGCACTTAGTGATCTGCGGTTTAACATCTTCAATTCTAACCATCCTGTTTGAAAAAGGTGGTAAAATTTCTCTTGGTCAACTTTTGAATTTTTATGAGAATTCCAGACACCAACAACCTTTAATGTTGGTAAACTTTCTTGATTGTCAGCAACATTACAGCAAAAACTCCAATTATCTAGAGAAAACAAACAAAAAAAAAATTAGCAACAAGCTAAAAAGTACGAGATGTAAATGAACTCTTTACTTATATAAGAATAAAATTTACATAATCTAATCAAAAACTAGTGACGAAATGTTGGATGGTACAAGATTGTACTAATAGTACAATACCTGCTAAATAGTTAAGGAAACAGTAATGTCAGTGTGGTATAACCAAGATGCTTAACTTTCAACAACACAGTCCACCTAGCTCTAAGTAGGTACCAAGGTGTAGATTGAATTACAGTATTTTGTTAGCTTGCATTACTGAGTTCAAGTACTCCTGTGGGTATATTATATAGAGGAATGGGCTCAGTAAATTTGGTTTTCTTTAGACACATACACTATTGCATTCAAAGACTTTGGTAGTGTTCCTATTTAAAAATTGAGTTGTATTTGTAAGTTGACCACACATAAGGTGGCAATATCTTTTTTTCTTTAATTCACAGACAGCTCAGGAAAGGGTCTCAATTTACATGCTCTAAAACTGGTAGGCAGGTATAGGTAAGTTGGTAGGGAGAGGTAGGTAGATAGGTGAATGCATTGGTAGGTCGGGAGACAAATAGATAAATATTGTAAGCCTTTTACGTATGAGAATAAAAATGTACTTTGTTAAATCATTTACTGAACCAATTGACAAAAATTAAATTAGTTAAAATTACAATGTATGAAAATATAAAAAAGGTAAAACACACACAGCTAATCACTGAAGTTGTACAAGAGCTGTAAGTTAATACTTTAATTAAGACTGAATAAGCAAATTTTAACTTAAAGCTGTACTTTCTAAAAGTTAAAAGATTTGTAGAAAGCAAACATTTTAAAGATACATATAAACAAACTGGAAAATATTTATGAAAGCTTACATTTGAAATTAAAATTTAATTTTTTTTAAATAACAGGACCAATCAGTATCCCAAAAGATTCTTTTAGGTCACTGGGACTTGTTTGAAAACAGAGATAATTGCAAGAAAATTGGGATATTTGAACACCCTGATCACTGTCACTAATTTCTAACTGAACTAAAATGAACATATCACCTATAATTCACAAGTAATTGGGTATTGCTTCTTACTGCTATCTTTACTCCCTAGGGTGAAAATGCCCATTCATAATGTCCACCTCCGGCCATAGTATCATCATCATCATCATCATCGTTTATCGTCCGTTTTCCATGCTAGCATGGGTTGGACGGTTCTACTGGGGTCTGTGAAGCCAGAAGGCTTCATCAGGCCCAGTCAAATCTGGCAGTGTTTCTACGGCTGGATGCCCTTCCTAACGCCAACCACTCCGAGAGTGTAGTGGGTGCTTTTTACGTGCCACCCGCACAGGTGCCAGACAGAGCTGGCAAACTGCCACGAACGGATGGTGCTTTTTATGTGCCACTGGCACGAGGGCCAGGCGAGGGACGGACCTTTAGTGCATGTTTTCCTCTCAGACTTTCGGGCAGCCTATTCCAGTGTTTGGTTATTGTTAGCATCTATGGTATGCACAAGCTAGGCTAAGATATTTTCTCATTTTTTTTATCGCTTCATTCATTCATACATCTAACCCGCATTATTGCTAATATGTACTTTTGTAGACTAATTATTTCATTTGACTCTTCAATATAACTTCCAAATCGTAATTTCTCTCTGCCTTAGTTTTTATCCTTAATTTTTCATATAACTTCCAAATTGAAATTTCTCTAAAGCCTTAGTTTTCTTTTTTCTCCCTGTGTTTTCATGTTGGCTAAATATTTCATACTATCTCTAAAATAATCTTTCCTAGTTCATGATGTGCCCACCTCTTCCTGCCCCCACTACCAATATGGGGAATCTTGCTTCTCTCATTGGAAATCCCCTCCTGTACTGGTGGTCTCTTCTATCATACCTGCAATCTCACTCCCCTCTCTTTTCTCTCTCTATCTATCTATCCCGGGACTAATCCAACACAATAGCAGCCCACTTACTTAATCTAACATAACAAATCTAGAGGCAACATGCTTAGCATTTTTTTTAATAAAAAATGTATTTAAAAGCAATCAAAATAATATTTTTTTAAAAAATAACCTTTATCATTGAAGTCTTCTAAACGTATAACCCCAACAATATAAATTAGTTGTTCTTGGCTCCAGATGCGGCCAACTAAATAGCCATCCTTATGATAAGGCAAGCTGTGAGGTATAAAAACTTTCCATGTACAATCCATTGCATCAGACATTGAAGATCAATACATTCCAAACTTTGCAGCTGATCGCATTTATTTTCCTATAAGAAGAGAAATAAAAATAGCTTTAATATAAGATTAGAAATAGAAAATGAAAAGGAAAGAGAAACATACAGATAAATTAAAGTGGTTGGTGAGAGCTTGTAAGTGAAAGGAAAAAGTAGTTCTATGGTTTTATCAGAGGAGGAAGGACAATACCCAAGGCTTTTGGAAGGGCCATCAAAACTCATGTCTGGTAATTTCATCATCATCAATTCACTGCAGGGTAAGTTCACCATCATTAATACACCACAGGGGAAGTTCACTGTTTTTGTTTTGGGTTTCTTTTTTCAATAAAATAGTTTTTAACTATTAGCTGTGAGATACTATAGATCTATTTTCTTGGCAAACTTTCCCCACGGTGAACTTTCATTGTGGTGATTTGATGGTGGTAAACTTTCCCTGTGGTGAATTGATAGCCATGAACTTACTTGTAATCATCAAAACTAGTGAGGAAGAAACAATTTATGGGTTTGTAGATTAGGAAGTAATGTATCAGTTATCTTCAGACAGGAAAGCTGGTGAGAATACTTAGAACAGAAGGGGATTAACTAAAAAGAACCCGGGTTATGATGCTAAACCAAACATTGTCTCCTATCTAAAAACAGATACAGTGTATCTGATGAGCTTCTGTATATATAATTTCACTCATAACATTCAAGTCAACCTATGTTTATGGTAAAAGACACTTACCCGAAATGGCATTCAGTAAGATTGTGTGCAGAACTATGTAAATTGCAAAAAAATACATCATATGTTGTTTGAGGAGAAAAAAATGTTAATGTAGTAGTAGTAGATGACAGCTTGCAAGTTTAGAGAAGCAAGAACTATTATGGCATCAACAGAAGAGACAAGGGTAGCATACATCATGCTGGTATGGTGTTTGTTAGTGAACAAAAGCTTGCCAATCTATCATGAAATAATTATTCTCATTTATTACTAGTAATTTACAGCTGAAAATGTAACAAACGTATTTTAATCCTTTAGTGCTTAAACAGGTCATATCAGGCCCAAATATTCTACCTGCTTTATGTTCAAACTGACCAGATTCGGTTTCTCAAACTAACCCTACAATATCATTCTAAAACTTAATAGTTACTTCATAAAAATCTCAAAGTAACAGGATAATGCAAGATTAATTCAAAACATATGAATAAATTAGCATTACTTTTGACAGGATAATGTGAACGCTAACCTTTCTACAAGACAAAAAGGGAACCTACATGCAGTCACTCAATCTGTTCAAAAAGAGCTCCCAAATCTCCTCTAAATCACACCTTAACCATAAAAAATATGAGGAGGTGCTGTAAAGCACCTGGCTTTAAGGGTATTGTGAAAAGCCTGGTTGGATGCCCAATCTTCCAAGTTCTTTTACAGGGCTTAGAAAAACTGAAGGACTGCTGCAATAAGAGCGTTTAACATCCGCTTTCCATGTTAGCATGGGTTGGACGATTTTGACTGAGGGCTGGTGAACCAGATAGCTGCACCAGGCTCCAATCTTGATCTGGCAGAGTTTCTACAGCTGGATGCCCTTCCTAACGCCAACCACTCTGAGAGTGTAGTGGGTGCTTTTTATGTGCCACCGGCGCGGGGGCCAGTTAGGTGGTACTGGCAACGACCTCGCTCGAATCATGATCCTCTTGTGCTTTCTCTTACCTAAAGCCAGGAACTTTTCAGCACCCCCTTGTACATATAAAAAAAAATTAACTAGCATACATTAGAGAGCATTGCACTAGATATATTATGTTTGAAAAACAATATATAAATAAAGATGGAACTGTCACAATTGAAACACCTGTTCAATATTACAGCCATAGGTAAGAAACAACTATTCTAACAATATATCGCTTAGCAGGAAAATCAATAGCTATTGTTATCAACTGTGATACTGAATGCATGTTATTTCTTGAACGTACATTATTTTTTTTATTTTTAAATTCTATGTGCTCTTTCCAGTCTGAACAAAAATTTACTATAAATTTGAAGAGGCCAACTGCTGTGTTAATAGATTTTTTTTGTCACTTTTTAAACAAAAAACATTTATGTATAAACAACCTGTTAACTCTTTATTGCCAATCTAATATACAATGGATATTTGACAAATCATTAGAAAGAAACTTGCTGTACTATGGAAATGCTGAACATTCTTAAAACCCAAAAGTCCTCCAAGTGTCAGCTTCTGCAAATTTGGAATATTTTGCTATGGTTATTGGCTCAGCAGATTCTACTTGAAAAGGTTTAGAAGATGTTAGTAGACATAATTCAATGACAAAACACCAAAAGACAAATAACTAGGCTGCACTATGATTAGGAATTGGAAAACCTTTCATTTGATGTCCAGTGTGAAAGGTGATGTTTCTAAAACAATTGCAATTCAGCAGATTTAGAGTCTTCACCCTGCAGATATTAACCACAATCAAAAGAATGACTACCCTCCTCCCAACAATGCTCAGAAAATTTCAAAAAAACATTAGATGGCTCAAGTTATTAGAGATTGAATCCAGAGTTTTATAACATTCACGTGTAAAATACAGCACATCAGAAACTAAAATATATTCACTGTCAACATTTTCCAGATCAATAAAAAAAAAGAACCAGGTGTTCACCAAAGCAGGCTTTCTAGGTTGGAAGTATGCAACATGGCAAAAGGATGCTTTGATTACCCAACATAGGTTCCATTTCCATATTACAGTTGCTTCTGTACAGGACTTTCAAAAACTTTGGAATAGAATACACTTAAAAAGGCTCATACAAAGCATTGTAAAAATAAAATACTACCTATCCCTTAACAACACAGCAGGGTCCCCACCTCCAAAAAGGATGACACAAACATGATTGGTAAAGGCAAGACAATGTGCAAGAAAGAATGGGTCTGACACTGACACAAAATCCTATCATCAAGCAAAGGAATGTAGAGAGGCCCTGAAATACAAATATTATTTAATGATATTCAGAAAGAGTTTCCTTTTATCACAGCATCAGTAATCAAAGATAAAATACTCTTTGCCTAAGTATGGTTCTTTTGCATTAACTGTAGATGAAACAGATTTCACTTGTTCTATGCTATTTTTGACAATGTCCTATCTGAAGAATTTGTTGGTTATTAAGCAGCTTCTGAACTTGACACTCAATTGCTTCTGCAGGACAAAATGTTGGTGCTGAACATTAGTAGTGTTAGCATCCAGTTATGTGTTACCACTGGAGAATATCTAAGATCCTCCTTGACAGCTGAATGGCAGCCCAGAAGAACAATGGGTAGATATTCACTCCACTGATGTTGGTCAAGGTAAGCATGCATTGTAGCCTTCAATTGGCAGTGGAAGCATTCCATCAAACCATGTGAAGCTGGATGGTAACTAGTAGTCCGAATGTGCCGCACACCTAGAATTTTCAAAAGCTCATGGAAGAGCTAGGGTTTGAACTGCATACCATAGTTAGTGATGATCATGGTAGGAACGCTATAACGCAATATCCAACCCAATACCAGGGCTCGCGCTACCGATTCTGCTGTAATATCACACAAAAGGATGGCTTCTGGCCAACATGTAAAACAGTCAATGCACATAAGGAGATACATAAAACATTGACTAACTGGATCGGGTCCTACTAGATTGAAATGGATGTGGGTCAAATAAACGTCCAGGGTGTTGAACGTACCAAGAAGTGCATGAATGTGCTTATGCACTTTAACTTTCTGGCAGAAAAGACAAGAACATGACCAAGCAGTGATATCTCATCTCATATTCAGCCAAAAGAATCTAGCTGAAATGAGTTTCACTGTGGCTGAAGTTCCAGGATGCGAGGAACAAGAGGACATGGTGTATCTGTCGAGATGTCACATAATATTTGTGCATAGGCAGGTACTTGAATTTACAAGTCACAAATTCAGGTGAAGCAAGATTGATCGACTCTCAGGGAGGATGATCTGCAAAAAGAAGATGGAGGTCGATATCTAAAAGTGATGACAAAGAATATCATTGGTAAACTGTGAAACAAAATCTAGGTGATGAGTTTCGCAAGGCGAATATCTGTTGGGCTTCAAACGAAATGCAAAAGTAAGCGATGATTGGTATAGGTCATAAATTGGCAACCTTCAAGTGAGTGTTGAAAGTGTCTAATTGCCACATACACAACCAAAAGTTCACAGTCAAATATGCTATAGCAGGTTTCAGTAGGCTTAAGCTGCCACGAGAAGAGAGTAAGGAATTGTACTAGCTACTGGTGATGTTGCTGCAAAACTGCACCAACAGCTGTGTTTGATGCATCTATGACCAGCAAAAGCTGGGCATCAGACTCAGGATATGTGAGAAGAGAAGTGCTAGTCAGCACCTGTTTAACTTTGGTAAATGCCTCAAGATGAATTGGGTCAAGAGAAATAGGCTAGTCCTTTTTTTCTATTCCATAAGAGATCAGACAGAGGAGACAGTAGGTTTGCACAATGTGGAATAAAATGGCAATAATAATTAAGAAGACCAAGGAACTGAGAAAGTTGTTGCAAAAAAGTAGGTGGAGGAATATCCTGAAGAGCTTTCACTTTATCTGGAAGTGGTGCTATTCCATCAATGTTGATGATGTGGCCCCAAAAAATAAGATGCACCAAAATCTAGGGATAGATGAGTGGTTGGTGAGAGCTGTACAAGCCATGGACAGGGATGCTGTCAGTAAGGTGAGGGTTGGCAACGAATATAGCAAAGAATTCCGGGTAGAAGTAGGGGTTCACCAAGAATCAGTCCTCACCCCGCCTCTTGTTTATCATAGTCCTCCAGGCAATAACAGAGGAATTCAAGACAGGTTGCCCCTGGGAACCCCTCTATGCTGATGACCTTGCTCTAATAGCTGAATCACTACTAGAACTAGAGAAATTTCAGGTGTGGAAGCAAGGTCTAGAATCGAAGGGCATTAAAGTTAACCTAACAAAAACCAAAGTCTTAGTAAGTAGGAAGGTAGATAAATCAGAAATTCCTTCGGGTTGATGGACCTGCTAGATTTGTAGAAAAGGTGTAGGTAGAAACTCCATAAGATGTACCCAGTGTAAGTTATGGACACTTAAGAGGTGCAGCAATATCAAAGGAATGTTAACTGGGAAGGTAGTTTTTGTGTGTGGAAGGTGCACTGGTGCAATAAACACCGAAGATGTACAGAAAATAGATTCCATCACATCTGTTGACTAGGTGACCAAGTCAGTTGTGGGGGCGGATGCTCTGAGGGCGTAGCTGCTAGAATAACAATAGACTGGGCAAAATTCTGGAGCTCCTACCTCTGTTGGTAACAAAGGACCTCTCGCTCAGAGTGGCTACACTAACCAAATCCCGCACAGATGGATAACAGTTTTGCCAAAGGGAAATAGTGCTCTTACAATATAAATAAATTATACACACACACACAAACACACATATATTGTACAAACAAATTATTTGTAACTATTCACAATAGTATATTAAATCATTAGGGTGATCATGAGTTTGTTTTAGACATCACGACTAAGGTCAGGGTAGATTAATAGGCATTCCTTTCGATGTTCTAAAATAGCTCAAATTTCATCTGCAGAGAAGGTGATGGTTTCAGTTATTTGGGGGTGCAAAAGGCATTGGTGTTTGTTGACAATCTTCAAAAAGGCCATAGAATTCTTTTCATATTTTAAAATAGCTCAAAATTTCCCGCTGCAAGTGAGAAATTTAATTAGATAAGAATACATTTGTGAAACTATAGCTTATAAGTATTACATGGTGGAGGAACTGTTTACACATTTGTTATTTCTAAACTCGAGAAGATATATAACATGCGATTATGAACTAACGATAGTGATAAATATAAATAAATAAATACAATATTAGAAAATAGGTATTAACTGAACTCAAAGTTCAGGTAAATAAAATATACAAGTTTAACACCAGAAAAGTTAGAGATATATAAGGGTTAATATAGGGCGTAACAAATATCAGAAAATCAAAAAAAAAATGTGTGTAATAGGTGTAAAACAACTTCCTATGAACGAATATGAAAAAAAAAATTCGCGCACGCGAAAGGGGGTGGGGGAGAGGCCTCGGAAAATTCGCATCGGGAAGTTCCGAAAGCGTCTGAGGAGCTGACCCGGGCACCAAAACAAAAAAAAAAATAGTGTAATATGTGTAAAACAACTTGCTCTAAACGAATATGACAAAAAAAATGCGCTCTCGCGAAAGAGGGGTGGGGGAGAGGCCTCGGAATATTTATATCGGGAATTTCCGAAAGCGTCTGAACCGGGCACAAAAACAAAAACAGCGTAATAGGTGTAAAACAACTTGCTCTAAACGACTATCATGAAAAAAATGCGCGCTCGCATATATATTAACCTATATAAGCGGTGTAGAAAATAAAGCCAGTAGAAAACACATAAGAATACAGTTTCAACCAAAATTTGCCTTATTCGACCATTCTTAGGGCTATACATAGAATGTAAACGAAATTTATACTTACGGTATATGTTTAAATACATTTACTTTTGCTTGAATGTATTCGAGTATCGATAAACAGTTGCTAGATTAACAAAAAAGTAAGATAGAATGTGACAACTCACCGCTTTAAAGAATTTTAAAGAATCTTGTAAGAGTTATCTCTCTTAGATTTCTGACTATAATTTAGATTTTAATTTTACTGTAACGTTATGTATCAGTTGCAACTTGGCCTTACCTAGCTTCAATTGAATTTAAGAAGGATAGCAGATCGATGACTAGCGAAGTGCAAAGGGAAGAAACGGAATAAGATCTTTTCCTTTTGAACGGCAGTATACGAAGTTTAAAAGTGTTTAGTTAACTAGAAATTAAGAGGTCCCTATCGTCGAATTTGCAATAGGGAATTAACCAGTTATTTTTAAGTTGTGGATTCTATTTGTCATGTCGTCTGCAGACGGTTTTTATTAAGAGATATAATAGGAATGAAAAAATGGCTTTATAGCGGTTTTGGCTGCTATTTCTAACATGTAAGGGTTTTGAAACTCTCTTAGTTATAACTGTGACTTGTTCATAATTATAAACGTTCCATATATATAAATATACATAGAGAGGTAATGTAACCATCAAAGGGATAGATGTATCCATAGGCACTCCTGATATTACCTCAGTATGTATGGTCCTTGTTATAAGGTATACGGTAGTAGGTAACTTATAAGGTAAACCGTGGTTTAATAAATATAAAGACGATAAGAAATTGGACAATAAACAATGAGGAGTGGATTGTTGGTGTTATAAAGTCATTATTTAATTAAGAAGAGATTATGTTTACAGCTGTTTCAGTGTATCAAGCTGGAGTAAATGCAAATTTACCCCAGTTTGAAATACTGAAACAGCTGTAAACATATTCTCTTCTTAATTAAATGATGACTTTATAACACCAACGATTCACTTCTCACTGTTTATTGCTCCATTTCTTATCGCCTTAAATATATACATATAATCTTTGCTCGGTAAGGAATGTACAACTGAACATAAGCTAGTGGTTGGTGACTTCATGCTTAGGGCCAGAAAGATCTTGAGATGCAAACCAATATGGAAAAGGAGGTTGTGGAAATTCAAGGATCCTTCAAATGGGCAGATATTTAAAGATGTCCTTAATGAGGCCTTTGATGAGAAGGAGGAAGAGATAGAGATGTAGAGGACAACTGGAAGTTCATACAGGACAACCTACAAAGGGCAACAGACAAAATCTGTGGTTAGAGCAAAGCCTCTGCCAGATCAAGGGAGGCATGGTGTGGAACAGTGACATTGACAGGGCCATAAAAAGAAGAGACAGGAAAAGAGTGGGTTGCAAAGAATTATATCAGAAGGCTTAAAAGTCAGGCTAGATGTTTGGTTTATCTAGCTAGGGTGGAAGCAGAAAAGAATAAGTTAGACAATGTCCTACAGTATGAAGAGCAGAAACTTGAACTGTTCCAGACTGCTAGACAGTGTGTCAGAGAGAATTGAGATATTGTGAGAGAGAAGTGTGTGCAGATAGATAATGGTATGCTTGCACTTAGTGATGTGGACAAGAAAGAAGCATGGAAAAGTTACTATGCAAGACTATTGAATGTGGAAAATGAATGGGATAAAAGGAGTTTCCTTCATGTGAACATAACAAAGGGACCAGCTATCCTAGTGGACAGCAGTATGGTAGATAAGGCAATTAAAGGCAGGAAAACCGGGAAAGCCCCTAGTCCATCCAGAATCACTGCTGAGATGAGATGCTCATCTCGTAAGGTAGGAAACAAGCTAATCACCCGTATAGTTAGTCAGGTCATTCAGGAAGGTGTAATAGCAAGTCACAGGCATAGCAGCATTATTGTTAGCTGCTACAGGAGTAAGGGAGATTCTTTCAATAGAAGCATCAAACTCTTGGACCAGGTGATGAAAATTATGAAGAGAGTTATAGCCCAATTAATTAGGAGCAGAATTAGACTAGACAAAATGCAGTCCAGCTTTGTCTGAGGAGAGAAGCATTACTGATGTTATTTTCATAGTCAGGAGTAAATACATACATATATATTTATATTTGACACTGCAGCCCTCTATTACAACAACACTTTGGCAGCCAACAAGTTTACAGACCACATCGCCTTTATCATGGGACCTAACATTCACAAAAGAAAGTGCCACCGTAAAGTCATTTTCTTTGCCCTACCCTTTTCACTCAACATCAAAATCTGCATCAGAAAGATCTTCCTTATACTTGTGGATAAGCATTTCATGAAATCTTATAGGTTCAAATGACTACTTGATAGACACATCTTAAGAGTCTCATTCAGCTGTGCACCCAGTGTAAAAAAGATTTTAGTGACTGCTCTTAAACTCTGCGCAGTGGCAGGATGCTCATGTAGGGCTAATAGTCAGTGTTCAGTAGGCTCTGGTCTACAAGGCAGAGGTGGTGTCCATCAGTAACAGCAGCAATGGTAGCGATAGGAGTAGTAATAACGACAGAAGCACCTGATAACAGAGTCAGCAGCAACAATAACAGCAGCACCAACAACATAAAATAATAAAATAATAATGAAATTAATTGTATACAGTGCTCAGGTGCGCCACAGTGCTCAGGACACACACACAGGAATATGTTGGAGGAATAGAGGGCTCCTTTAAGCTACTACTAAATAACCACAGGTCCTTTTTTTAGGATCCCAAAGAGGCATAACATTACGTCTTCGACCAACTACATATAGGGTTTAAAAGAAGAGGATACGCCATACAAGATTAAATGGAAGTGCCTGGACCATACCTCAATGGGAGCAGATTATGTAAACTTTGTTTGGCTGAGAAGGCAATAATCCTAAAAAATTTGCTTGCTTCAAGGGCATTCTTAAATTTCAAAATTTAAATGTTTAGTCAGTGCCTGCATGAGAGACATGGATTTCTCTGCTTGCTGACCAGTGTACAGAAATCCTTCATAAACTGACCTTTTTCAGGCATAACTGGAACTGTTCAAAGGGAGATAACCCCATCTCACACGGAGTTTTTGCTTCAAAGAATTTCATTTCAGAGGGGTTTTTTTTTTCACAATCTTGCTGACCAAAATTGCATTCTTATCTACATTAGTAAGGAGGTTATGTGCCTCTGGCGAGTAGGTCTGCTGAATTACCTATATTGTTAAGAGCAAAGGTAATGAGTTGGCAGAAACGTTAGCACACCAGGCGAAATGCTTAGCAGTATTTCATCTGTTGTTACGTTCTGAGTTCAAATTCCACCGAGGTCGACTTTGCCTTTATCCTTTCGGGGTCGATTAAATAAGTACCAGTTACCAGTTCAATATAATTGACTTAATCCGTTTGTCCGTCCTTGTTTACCCCCTCTGTGTGTAGCCCCTTGTGGGCAGTAAAGAAATATATTGTTAAGAGCATATGTATATATGTATATGCTCTCAAATGCCAGGGAGGATCCCTAAAAGTAGTAAGTAGCTTCTGTTATCTGCATGAGAACCATCGAGTATAAATGTATTGAGAGAAAAATTGGGCATAAGAAGAACCAGAAATAATGTGCAAGAGAGAAGACTGTATTCGGTTGAGCATGTGGTACGTATAAATGAGGATAGTTGTATAAAGAAGTGTCATCACTTACAGGAAATGGAATCTGTAAAAGAGGAAGACCCCGTGAGATATGGGATGAAGTAATGAAAACTTATTTTGGACTGTTGAACCTCATGAAAGAAATTAAAAAGGAGTGAAAAAATTGGTTTATACAATTCTTGGGAAGACCTGTCCAGTTTTATTAGCATGATATGACAAATTCTCAAGGTATAATGTGTATGCACACAACTGGGTTCTTCACTCTATGTCCCTGTTGTGTCTACAACTACTCTTTTTCTTCCCTTTCCTTTCACCCCCCAAAAATGGTTCCTCTTTTTTGAGCTACTCTTTATTGAATCCATCCCTTATCTCCCTCATTGTCCCCAGTCATATTTGCCATCCACCTCTTTTCACATTCACTATATTCATCATCTATGTACACATATGACCACCTTTACTTTATGTTTATATCATCTCTCACTCTCCTCCCACACCCTTGCAACTGTACCCATCACCCTCCTGACTCTTCTTTATTCACATTCTCTTCAGTTCATCTTCTTCGACATGTTACCTTGAGGGTCTGTTCTGGCACCTCGTCATCATTATACTTACGTCTCTTTTGGACACCACTCCAGTTACCATCTCAATCCTAGTGACCCATGCAAAGTATAAAGTAGCCATGAATTTCCTCCACAACAATAAACCTGTTCTTCTCCTTCCATCACACTTTAATCTCTTAACCCCTCACCAATCTTCACAGAATGTCTCTCAAAGATTTTCTATGCCTACAGCCTTGAGAAAAATATTATACAGTAGGGCCAGGAACTCTCACAATAACACTCCCATGCCTCTTCCTTTTTTGTGTCTGTATGACAACATGTGCCATTACCATTTCAGGTACACTTCTCTCTAATGACATCTCACTTCTCTCTAGAACTCTACTTAGCAATTCAGAACATCTCACACCTCTGCCTCTCATGTGAAATCCTCTTTCTCTCTGCATCTTCCTTTGTTATGTATATCTAATGCCTTGTTTCCTTTCTGACCATTTGATATTTTTCTTTTCAGATTACATTCTTCCATTTGTTCCAAACCTGTCGCTAAGCACTTATGATTCTTTCTATGCTACTATTGCACCACTATGTTACCTTGCATCTGGCTTGTACCTTGCAACAGTCACAAATCTGGTCTGTAGTCCTCTGGAGGTTGTTTCTCAGAAATTCCTATTTTCTCTATTTCCTCTTTTCTGCTATAAGTATTGATCAAAGGCCAGTCAAGAACTCTTGGCTTCCTCTATATCTTCCTTCTTTAATTTGTCTTTTTCTCTGAGTCTTCCATATTCTCAAGTCACTAACTACTAATCTGTATAAGTGATACATAGCAAAAAGACTTTGCATTTACAATTGTCCTTCCGTCTCATTTCATGGTGAGAATAAAATATATCAACTAAGTGTCTGTGCCTGATTAGTAGGTAATCAAGTGGTTGGTTAGTTTCCTGAACTTGATATCTCAAAACTTCAGAAGTTTTCATCCCTCCACATTATAAATCCAATGTATGTAGCAACACTTGCTGTACATGTCACGCAATATAAATATAATAGAACATCAGTAGAGAGTAATTTTTGTCCAGATTATGTTATGTATGTTTCAATAGCATGGCTATTTATTTGTTCACAATGTATTATACAATATAAGATTATATAACATGAATTACTATTTGAATTACACAACCAAATCATCTCTTTCGAACTGTAGATAGTTCAAATCAATCTGCAAAAACTTCCATTTGAATTCTGAGAAATATTTGGAGGAGGTTCAGTGTAATCACACCAGCTGTAGAAGGGGGTTGAATTAAAGGAATGGCCAATCAACCAATCTTCTCACAGCAGTACCGATGTACATTAAGTATATGTTACTGGTCAAATATTGTTTAGTACTTATCTATAAGTGTTTTATCAATCAGAAATTCTCTCAATGGCTTTATAGCAATAAATTATAATTCAGCTGATGCAACAATACTGGCAGGGTTTCAGTTAAAGGCAACAGATGATCCCACTGAACGTCAATTGTACTCAAGAAACAAGTATAATAGTGATAAAAATAGCAATAAAAACACTAACAACAATAATAACACAGTCACAAATTTTCTGATATTTGTTGATAACAAAGAAAACATTATATATGTGTACATTATCTGTATATTATCTATATATCTGTATATCCTCACACACTGATATACAGAAAGCCACACAGACACACACACACATACATAATACATACATGTATGTATGTGTATATCTTCAGTTTTGCCTTAATAGATGGGTCTTCTTGAGTTGGCCTAAGAACCTGAGATCAAACTTTGCTACTTCCATCCAATGTCTTCCAGAGTCTCCTTTTATCATAGATTTCATCCACATTAAGTGAATGATACTTCTTTATACAGCTGCCTTCATCCATGTATGGATGGAAGCACTCCGTCGGTTACGACGACAAGGGTTCCGGTTGATCCGATCAACGGAACAGCCTGCTCGTGAAATTAACGTGTAAGTGGCTGAGCACTCCACATACATGTGTACCCTTAACGTAGTTCTCGGGGATATTCAGTGTGACACAGAGTGACAAGGCCGGCTCTTTGAAATACAGGTACAACAGAAACAGGAAGTAAGAGTGAGAGAAAGTTGTGGTGAAAGAGTACAGCAGGGATCACCACCATCCCTGCCGGAGCCTCGTGGAGCTTTAGGTGTTTTCGCTCAATAAACACTCACAACGCCCGGTCTGGGAATCGAAACCGCGGTCCTACGACCATGAGTCCGCTGCCCTAACACTGGGCCATTGCGCCTCCTTCATCCATATATATCACATGCTTAAACTAATACAATTTTCTCTTGCACACTACATTTGATTTCTCTCATGCCCAGTTTTTCACTCAACACATTTGTACTCTGAAAGTCATGTACACTGACACTGCACATCCAGTGGAAGATTCTTGCTTCATTGCTTTCTAGTTTTCACAAGTTCTCTGCATTTAGAGCCTATGGCTCACTACCATGTAGCAATGCTAGTTGTACACAAGTTTTATACAATCTGCTTTTCACTCTCTGTTAGGGAGAAAGCATTCTGAACTTCCTCCAGCCTGTTCATACTGAGGCCACTATATTGAGAACATCTTCCTACCCAGCTAATTAGGTCATCTACAGATCAGAAGCTATCTACTACCTCAAGGGATCCTCCTATGCATTGGAGAAAATCTATTTCCTATGTGTTCTTAATGTTTATTAGGCCTGCATATCTGCTACATATAAAATCTACTTTCTATGTTGACTTTCATATAAATAATAATAATGAAATTATTGTATACAGTGCTCAGGTGCACCACAACTTGTCAAAAAGTGCGTATAAAGCATGTGCCTTAATGTACAAATGTCTGGAAAGTGAACAGTGTATGAGTCGGATTCATGCTTGCGTGTGTATGGAGGGGAGAAAATCAGATGTAGTGTTGCCGAATCTCAGAAAGCATGGAAGTTTTGAAGGATGCAGTGCTCCAACAACTAACAACTGATGCCGGCAGTCTGTTCCATGGTTCAGCAACTCTTAGCATGAAAAAATGTTTCTGAAAGTCATGGGAGCTGTGCTGTTTTCTGACTTTGTAAACATGTCCATGGGTCTTAGACAGGTGGAGTTTGAAAAGGTGCTCAGAGTTATTGTTTGTAAGATGGTTAATAATAATTACCTGTGATTCTACTGCACCTTTTGTGTATCCATAGTTTGCACTAGGTATCCGGAATCTCATTTGGAGTAGAGTCCTTTTGTTTTCTTGCTTACTAAAATTTTAGTCTTTACTAAGATAACTTGAAAGCCCTTTGATTTCGAGTTTTGCTCCCACACCCAGAATTTCTTTTCTCGTTCTTCTATAAATACTGCTATACAAGAGTGGGCTGAAAAGTTCATAGGTTGACTATAAAGTGTAATGTTAGAGCTGTGAGATGTTTCATGCATTAATTTCAACTCTTCTTATTAATTCTTTCCAGGTAAAACTGATATATAATAATAATAATAATTGTGTACAGTGCTCAGGTGCACTACAACTCATCTAAAGTGTATATATAATCAGGTGTAGTTTCGACGGATTTCGGGAAGCATGAGGGCCTTAAAGGATGCAGTGTCATGGCAGTCAACAACTGATGCAGGCAGTTTATTCCACGCTTCAGCAACCCTGAGCGTGAAAAAATGTTTCCGAAAGTCATGGGAGCTGTGCTGTTTTCTGACTTTGTAGGCATGTCCACGTGTGTTAGACACATGGAGATCAAAAAGGTGTTCAGTGTTGTTGTTGGTGAGGTGGTGAGGTGGGGTGGAGAGGTGGTTTCCATAACTGTTCAAAGATTTCAAAAGTAACGAGACTAGTGGTGACTTCTCTTGAAAATCAACAAAATTTGGCATCACAGTGTTATCAAGTACCTGAAGATATTAGCATATCCTGTGAGAGAGTTGAGAATATTCTGCACAATGAACTTGGTATGATGAAGGTTCCTGCTTGATGGGTGCCACATCTGACACCTGTTCAAAAGCATACCAGGCTGATCACATCATAGGAAAATCTGACATTGTCTGAGCCAGATTCAGCTGGTTTCTTGAACGTTGGCTTCATCACTTTGAACCAGAGACAAAAAGACAATCCATACAGTGGAAACATCCCCCCTCACCTCCTCCAATGATGGCCTCAGTTTTGTGGGATGCAAAAGACATTGTGTTTATTGACTATTTTCAAAAAGGCCACTCAGTCAAAGGAGAGTACAATGCCAACTGGTTGAGGCAGTTATGAAAGGCTGTCAAGTCCAAATGGCCAGGAAAACTGACAAAAGGAATCTTGCTCCATCAGAAAATACTCCAGCACATGTCTTTGGTTTCAGTGGTTGATGTGCATGACTGTGACCCTGAACTTATTGATTACCTTCCCTATTCTCCTGATTTGGTCCTATTTGACTATCATCTATCACCCAACAGAAAAAAACACTTAGTTGGGAAACAGTATTGCAGTAATGACAATGTCATATCTGCTATTGATGACCTTTTTTTGACCAACAAGATGAAAGCTTCTTCACCAATGGGATTCAAGTACTACAACACCAATGGAAGAAGTGTGTGGACTGCAAGGGGGTGTATGTTGAAAAATAAACATCATTTGAGAATATCTTGGTTAACCATTAACATTTCAGCTGACCCTCAAAAGCTGCTTCACTAGTTACTGGGTATGGCATCTTCCTGTGCAACCTGATTGACTACAAGGGTGATGAGCCTATACCCTTCTTATTTGCAACAAATTACTTTGCTTCATGCAATGAGGAAGGTGTTTGGCCCTGTTAGTAGCCATCTTCTTGGAAATCTTCAGATTTGTTTACAAATGGCTACTGGCATGATGAGATTTAAGAAAGAATACTGTTTGGGAGTGAATGCTTGCTTCTCTGGAAGGGATGGTATCTCAGTATTTCATATATGGGATCTAAGAAATATAGTACCTGTATGACAGAAAGAACATACATCTTTGCTCAAGTTGATGACTCATAATAGCAATTTAAATTCAGAAATAGAAATTTTTATTAAATGTATCCATCAAGACAAGTTTGTATTATCTAATTAGAAAACATGTCTTTTGCTAGGATGGCCACACTACAATTCTTCAAATCAGCTTTCCATTGCATGTTAAACTTGGCACACACTTCTGCTTTTTAACATACCCATAATGTTGGACATTTTTTGAGCTTATCTATTTACAAGATACCAGTACACTTAGACATTCTAATAACACAGACTAAACAATTTTAATACAGTTTGGTACTTCTTACTATGTTAAACAATGGCTTCTAATTTAGGCACAAAGCCAGTAATATTTGATACCATGAACACCAGAACTTAACTGGAAAATGAGAATTCTTGAGACTTTTGTGCCTTTCCTTTTGGAGTTGGTACTAATTGCAGCAAAGTGATTGGTCCATCCTCTCTGGAAGTGGAGACAACTTTAAGAAATTAATATTTTATCTTGCACCCTTATTTGTCTTTGCTGTTTAAATACCTCCTACTGTCCACTCTGAATTATTTCTTTCAGCTCAAATTTATTTCAATTATATATATATGTTTGCTTGTAATACTTATATGTATTCACATGCATGTGTGAGTACTACCCAACCTTATGAAACCCGATACAATAGATCTATGATCAAAGATGTTCCAACTGTAAAAAAATTTTCTTAACATCAAATGTTCTTTTTTCACTGGCATGGGTTCAATGGTTTCACAGATGACCAGCTGCCTAGGCTTCATGTTTGTTTTGGCATGGTTTTTATAGCTGGATACCCTTCCTGGCACCAACCACTTTACAGTGTGCTGGGTGCTTTTATATGGCACTAGCATGGGTGCTTTTTACAAAACACCCATAAGCCTGCAAGATTAGGATTGCTCAGCTCAAGAGAGATAAAGGAGACATGCCTATATGCAAGGATAACCACAATTTTACTTAGCATGATGTATCTTCTCAAGCATAGCAATCTGCCAGAAGTCTCGGTCCCTTGTCATCCTGTCTGTGAGGCCAAATGTCACAAAATCCTTTCTTAACACTTCATCTCAGATTTTCCTGGGTCTACTCCTTCCACAATTAGAGATCATGTATCATACATACTATATCAGGCAACATTATTCAATGTATCTTCCTTTGTTAGTGCTGTCATTTATTCTCTGGGTGAGCCAGTCAAACAGATTAACATTGTATACTTAAAGATATCAAAACTGTGATCAACATCCATTGTTTCCCCTTTTTTTCTTCAGGCATTTTAGTATCTAAGATTACTGTGTGCAGTCCATTATATTTTAAGACAGTCTTAAGTTATTCTATGGCAAATTGGCTACTATTTCTTAAAGGTCGAGTTACTATGTAAGATGGCTTGTTTCTGCTTTTACTTCCATTTGAAATATTCTGTAGATTGTTTTGACACTTGCTGTTTAAGAATGGGATGAAAGCCATTTTGTAACATCTACACTTTATACATGAAGTGGATGTGAACACTTTCTCGTTTTGAATTCTATGACAATGATTGAAGTGAGGTAATGCTTCTTGTTCAGTATTATGCTGTACATATTTACCACTTAATCTCATATATATGAACTCTGAGTACACTTGTAATGATCCAAGCCATTCCAGCTATATATCATCATCATCATCATAATTTTAACATCTACTTTGGGGGTAGATGAGCAGCTCGTGAGAGCCATCTAAGTTCATGTGCAAGGGTGCTATCAGTAAGGTAAATATGGCAATGAATATAGAGATGAAGTTAGTGGTTCGCAGTTAAAAACGGCCTCTCTCTATCAATGTCAAAGCAGAGTGTATGAAGCCTGTGTATGGACAGCTATACTACAGGGCAGTGAAACATGGGAATGACTGCATGCAAAAGCCTAAAAGAAATGAAGCTAGCATGCCTCGCTGGATGAGCATTGTCAGTGTGTATGTACGACAAAGTGTAAATGTCTGAAGAGATAAATTGGGTATAAGAGACATCAGATGTTGTGTGAAAGAGTGTTAAGCATACAATAACAAGATTGTAGTTTTGTTTCCTTGACCAGGTAGTATATTGTGTTCACTCAGCTGTAAATGAGTGACCGTGATGGACTGGCATCCAATGAAGTGGGGAATGGCATGGAAACTGGGTAACTAGTTCTATGAATCCTACAACTCAAGACAGTTCTTATATACTATTGTATAGTACAGAATACCATTGGAACAAAATGTTTGAATAATAAGAAAACTTATTATCTAAAAATATAATGCTATGATGAAACCAAGAAGATTTCAGAGAAGTAAGAATATTATAAACAGAAGACTAATAATTTATCACTTTAATTTTTAATTTTCTTATTTAAATTTTAGCTATACATAAATGTTGAAATAACTTCTCCCTAAAGATGTAAATGTCAGCAAATAGCTTCTTGCATTATGTCCAAATACTCATCACCTATTGTTGATATTTAAACAAATAACATACGGCTATTTTTCTGGATTTTTAAAAAATAGTTATATAACCATCTATAAATAATGCAATACAACTTTTCATGAGATATATTTTAATAACTGAACATTTTGTATGAAAGAATAATTTTTTTTAATATTTTCAATCAGAATTTTGGAGTAATTTAATGCAACAAGAGAATAAAATCTTCAAATAACCATCACTAGAGATTTCTTTTTAAATTTCATGTTGAAGGGAAAGTAAATAAATGTTCATTGTATTTAAACTTCTTCCAATTTATCTCTTCCATTAAAGAAATACTTTACCATCACCTTAGTTTATAAAGAAAAATGTGTGTATGTGTGTGCATATATATATATATATATATATATATATATATATATATATATATAGATAGATAGATAGATAGATAGATAGAGAGTGTGTGTGTGTGTGTGAGAGAGAGAGAGAGAGTGTGTGTGTGTGTGTGAGAGAGAGAGAGAGAGTGGGTGTGTATGTGTGAGAGAGAGAGAGAGAGTGAGTGTGTGTGTGAGAGAGAGAGATAACTATTCAGATGCTGTTCAACTGAGCAAACAACTGAATGCCTATCATGAAAGTTGGAGGAGGATCCATCAAATATATATATGTTATATATAATTAACCATTTTTTGAATTTGTAATACAAATACTACTGAATTACACTCCTAAAAATAGATTAAAAAAATTTTCTGTGATTAGAATAAAGAGCAATGAAAACATAATGTTTTAACGAGTAATGTAATAAATGATAGGAATACTATTTCATCATCAAATGTATGGTCATTGGATAATCTTTTTTGCCATATTCCTGGTAATTATTTTTCTTCTTTTTTGTTAATCCCTCTCAAGGCCTTTTATTTACAGTTGGACCTAGTAACGAAACAGACAACCATAATATGAAGTCATTGCAACAGAGAGATGTGAACTATCTCAAGCTACCAAAACAATAACATTGTAGCAATAAAGTATTTATGATATATTTCTATAGCGAACAGTATGGAAAATTATTAAATTTAAAAAAAAAAAATGAATACTGTTTACTAATCTGCAACTCTATAAGAGCTAGTTACAAAGCTAGTCGCATAAAATCTGATAAAATTATTTTTACAATTACTTATATTTTTCAGAGAAAAGTAATTTACATTCTATAGACTTCTTTCATTGTATTTTTGCTATGTATATATATATATATATATTTCCGTAACCAGTTTAGCATTTTTACTTGGCAAGAACTTGGAAAAATCTTTCCAGAAATATAGAGAATACTGGCATAGACCCTGGGCACTGTCTACAATGAGAACAGATTTCAAGATGGAAGACGTTTTGGGTTTTAATATCATCAGTTAGAAAATTTATCAAAAATGGAAAATTTGCCCTCCAAAGTATTATGTCAATCACTTAATGTACATATATGAACAACTGCATAAGGAATGAAACATAGGGAAACTAAACAGGTAGCAAGGCATTTTTTTTTATTCAGTGATATTGTTAAATTTATACTAGTAGCCAGAGAACAATTTTTCTTTAGGGGGGAGGAAAAAAAGAGAAAGAAAGAATCTGTTTCACCTGAACAAAGTTTTTTTTTTCAATGCTTCAACGCTCAAACGTATACATGATCATATATCTGTACTGGCTTTTATGTTGAATTATATGAAGCTAACTTAGAATAAGAAGCAATGTACATGTGTGCCATATATCTAACATTTTCAACTTTTGTATCAAGTCTGTGTCAGTATTCATGTCAAGTGTGTGAGTGTTTGGGTATGCATGTGTACACCAGTTAGGAATAATAGTAGACAGTAGTGTCTTTGCTTGTCAAACAATCTCTTGTTGATATAAAAAATTACATTTATTACAGCCTTCCATTTCATGGAATGATAGATTCCCAATGAAAATTTTTCTTTTTTTTTTTTTGGTTTGTTATATATATATATATGTATATATATATATATTTAAAATTTTTGCACATGCAGTATATTTCTAGTGTTGTTTACAACAGAAGAAAGACTGGTTTCTG
Source organism: Octopus sinensis (assembly GCF_006345805.1). Lineage (NCBI taxonomy): Eukaryota > Metazoa > Mollusca > Cephalopoda > Octopoda > Octopodidae > Octopus > Octopus sinensis. The sequence continues at coordinate 176,365,727 of NC_042997.1, forward strand.
TTAGCTGAGAAGGTTTCGAATTTCTTTATGAATGTGGCAGAGGAAGTCAACATAAGAAGCTGAGCCATTCATGCCTTTGTCTTCCACAAGGAAGTGATTGAACCACGGCTCCAGTTTGTCTCGCTGTCGAACAATAATCAACTGAAAAACAAAATTATAGATTTGTTAAAAGTGTAAATGATGTTGGTGAAAAGAAATGAATTTGCTTCATTTTCACCCATCTATGTAATGTCTTTTGCCTATTGTAGCAAATTAAAAAGAAAAAGAAAAGACACAGTGAACATGTTGATAAAGCTTTCTAAGTGAAAAGTCTTTTCAATTATACCCCATCCTATCTCAATAGTTAACCACCCTTGTCACCTCAGGTGTTTTTAGCAGAGTCTACTCTGTTACTAGTATTCAAGCCACTTTTCTAGTTTGATGATATCTTCCACTAGTTTTGGAGGCCATATAATGAAACATGGGCACTGCTTCCCTTTCTAACATACTACCACCAGTTAAAAACTGGTGCTGCTATGTTAATGCCCTCATAACTTAGTGATTCAGGGTTAAGTCCCTATGTGTGGAACCTTGGGCAAGTGTCTTCTACTATAGCCTCAGAACGACCAAAGCCCAGTGAGTGAATTTGGTAGACAGAAACAGAAAGAAGCCCATCGTATATATATATATATGTCTATATATCTATATGTGTGTGTCTTTGTGTCTATGTTTACCCCACGACCACCAGTTGAAAATCGGTGCTGGTATGTTAATGCCCTCATAACTTAGTGGTTCAACAAAAGAGACCAATAGAATAAGTACCAGACTTTAAAAAAATAAGTACTGGGATTGATATATTTGACTCTAAATTCTTCAAGGCGGTGCCCCAGCATGGGTGCAGTCAAATGACTCAGACAAGATAAATGGTAAAAGATAAAGAAATGGCTTACCTTCATTTGTCTGCTGCGGTCCTGTTGTACTATCCTAATAATTGAACGTATTCGCTGCGATAAAGGATTATCCAATTCTATCAACTTGCACTGAAAAGGAAAAGAGAAAAAAACCAAACATTTATTATTTGCTCTCTTATTTGATACAGTAGAAAGAAAATAACTATATTTCATAAACAAGTTAATCTTTGAAGTGAATAAATTATATATATATATATCATCATTTAGCGTCCGCTTTCCATGCTAGCATGGGTTGGACTAATATAATATATATATATATATATATGAATGACAAACAAAGGATAGAAACATCTAGACTGTTTTAAATTATTACAAAGAATTTAACTTATTACTAAGAATTTAATTTCTTACTACAAGATTATGTATATTTAAGTTTTTTTTTTGTCTTTTTAGAAATCTGAAAAAGAATTATACTTAGAATTTCAAAATCTAAATTATAATGAACAAAAAGATAAAAATAAATGCATATAAGTAATAATAGCAATGATGACTTTATTTAGTATGTAACTAAACTTATAAGAGAAATGGGTAATTCTGTTAGGCATGCCTTTCCTAGGGACAATGGTAGAATATATAAGGTATTTTTAACAGAAAATCAAAGAAAGTGTGTAGCAGATTCCATTCACTAAGAACTTACTGTCACACCGCATTCATACTATCAATAATAATAGCAAACAAGCATTAAGAGAGAGACTATCTGGTCAGCTGACTAGCTAGAAACAGCAGCCAAACTTCCCTTAAATCACACATACTATGGTATTAGAATATAAAGGAAGTATTGGACAATGTAGCCAAAGGTGAGCTGGTCACCTCAAAGGACAGCTTCACCAGGGCTCAGATGACACTAAACAAACCATAATAATAGTTTCTTCCATAAATATATATAAAAAAGGGGCAATTTTTGATGAAGGAGAATTGGCAGTGTGACCTTCCCAAAAACTATAATTTCAATTGGGCATTGAAACTGGGTCACACTAGCAACATGGCACCTGTCATTAATAACTACTCAAAATATATAAAGGACATGAAACAAAGAGTGTTGTACATTCCTTTCCTAAAGCTACAAAGTAAAACAATTTAAAAAAGGGTCAAAATTAATTTATTGTCTTGACAAACCACGAACATATAAATGAACTGAATACTCGCTACCTAATAATAATTTCTTCAAAGGCATAATTTCAGTTGTTCAAAGGAAATACATTTAATTCTATTGATGTCTTATTAAAAATTCCTATTTTCTCTCTAACTGATATACAATTACTTCTATAGATGTAAATCACAAATATTTCAGCAACAGATTTACTTGAGTGAATCAAGTTAGTATATTACAAGCACTTACTTTATCATGCCCTCACAATAAGTTAACCCCTAAAAGTGGACACAGGGAGACAGAACTAAATACTGAAAGGCATTTCCAACTCCAAATTGAACAGTGAAACATGAAGAAACTGATGAAGGTTTATATTTGCAAATAGCAATTAGAAAACTTTTACAAAGTGGAATAAATCAGTTTGTTATGAAGACATTTTCGACAGCACACCTGATCAGAGAAAGACAAAATGTTCTCATGATCATTTCATCTTTCTTTGATGAAGGGTCCTGTCTGAAATGTTAGATTTATCTTCTTCATAACAAACTTATTTATTTCACTTGATGAACTTTTGCTCAATCCAATCTGTGACAATTGAAGCACTCCAGAATTCACTTTCTACCCACATTTTCCCCTCCAGGTTAGAAATCAAGCTGAGCATCAACTGCATCTACTTTCCGAATCTGAGAGGAAAGGTCATGGGCACTGCCTCTTGTCTTTCCATACCAAACAAGAGGGAGAGAAGTGAGGTGACTGTCAAGATATGTATAATTTTTTTATTGTTAAAATTGTTAGAGAATTAACCCTTTAGCATTCAGATTACTCTGTCAAATGTAAAGCCTGTTTAATTACATTATTTAAAATTAATTGTACAGCATCTTGTAACTCTGAGATTTTGATGATGTCCCTGTTTATTTTTAGAATGACTTTGTAGGGTAGGTATGAGAGGTCAGAGCTGGCTGGTTTGAGAATAAAACAAGAAGACAATTTTTGCCTGATATGGCCAGTTTAAACACTAAAGGGTTAAAGCCACTTAAATTAAAAAGATGATTTTTTTTTCTTTCAATAAATTCATGAACTTAAGGTGCCTAGAATAAATTTTAAAACAAGTATATTAGTTATAAACCTAACTAAAACTGGAGCACAAACAGACACTTTCTTCCACACCATACACACAGTTTTCCAAAGCATCTGAAAAGAGAAGAGCAATTAGACTGAAATTGTAGAAGTACTTTGTCAATATCGATCTGGGCAGCACTTTGTACTCCAAACACCATTTGCACCCATTCAGGACTTACATTGTGGCCAAGCCACAAGTACATTGTTAATCCATTTTCTGTGAACAAAACAGAAAGAAACAAAGGTATAATAAAACTCTTTAAAAACACAAACAAGATATTATATATATATATAATATAAATAAAAACAATATATGCATATATACATACATATATATATGTATATATACATACATATATGTGTGTGTGTGTGTGTGTGTGTGTGTGTATATATATATATATATATATATATATATGCATATATGGGTACAGGACATCACAAAACATAACATGAAATACGAAGATAAACTTGAGTATGCAAACAACAAGAGAAACAAATGGAAAACAAGACAAGTAACATAAAGAATGACCCTTCATCAGTTGTCAGCTGTCCATCTACTACTCATTTTGAGCATTTAACGGCAATACGAGGCTTCGAAAGGCAGTTGCCCCATCGAATCAAAATTTGGGATCTGCGGAGAGTCGAAGTTGGTAACAAAAACAGGACAGAGAAGACATACAACAAACCAAACGCAAACAAACATGGAGGGCTGTTAGGCCAGACGAGGTAAGGTAGCGAATGCTGTAGGAATATTGTCTTTGACAAGAGAAAAGATAAAAAAGGAGACATATACGAATGCGTCTGGTCTGTATGACAGACTGAAGGAAAAGACAGATGATCATGTGAGGAAAAGAAAGATGGACGTTGGTCACGTGTGAGCAACAAGAGAGAGAGATAGATAGATAGAAAACGGTGAAGGGGAGAAAAAAGAATTAGAGAAAGGATGAGAGAGAAAAAAAGAAAGGGGGAGAAAGGAAGAAAAGAATTAGAGAAAGGAAGAGAGAGAAAACAAAAAGGGGAGAGAGAGAGAGAACAGTACAGGGTAGAGTCACAGCAAAATGAAGATAAACTTACTTGGAAATGGATGTGTGACATTCAATCATATAAATAGTATATATATATATATATATATATATATATATATACTCTTTTTACTCTTTTACTTGTTTCAGTCATTTGACTGCGGCCATGCTGGAGCACCACCTTTAGTCGAGCAAATCGACCCCGGGACTTATTCTTTGTAAGCCCAGTACTTATTCTATCGGTCTCTTTTTTGCCGAACCGCTAAGTGATAGCAGAAGACACTTGCCCAAGATGCCACGCAGTGGGACTGAACCCGGAACCATGTGGTTGGTTAGCAAGCTACTTACCACACAGCCACTCCTGCGCCTATATATATATATATCCCTCTCTCGCTTTCGGAGAGGCACAAGCACCTACACGCACATATACATACACGGCAGTAACTTCCACCTACCGAATTCAATCACAAAGCTCCGGTCAGCTCGGGGCTATAGTGAAAGACACCTACCCAAAGTGCCACGCAGTGGGACTGAACCCGAAACCATGTAGCTAGGAAGCAAGCTCCCTAACCACATAGCCATGCCCACGCCTACATGCATATATACATACAGATATATGCATATATGGGTACAGGACATCACAAAACGTAAATAACATGAAGTACGAAATATGTAAACTATGAAATATGAAGATAAACTTTGTATGAAAACAATGAGAGAAACAAATGGAAAAGAAGACAAGTAAATATATATATACACACACACAAAGATGTCTATATAGATATACAAACATGTGTGAGTGTGTTTATATATATATATATATGTATCATCATCATCGTTTAACGTCTGCTTTCCATGCTAGCATGGGTTGGACGGTTCAACTGGGGTCTGGCAAGCCCGAAGGCTGCACCAGGCCAGTCAGATCTGGCAGTGTTTCTACAGCTGGATGCCCTTCCTAACGCCAACCACTCCGAGAGTGTAGATATATGTATATATGTTTATATTCGTTGGAGCTGTTAACTGGTCTCCTGCTATTACATATTCATTTAAGTGGACACATAAACATAAGAAACAATAGCAAAGAAGTAAATCATTAGCTCCAAATGAATGAATATATAAGTTACACAGCGTATGTTCAGTAACTTCCCCCCTTGATCTATATACACCCAAATGCATATTTAGATATGTGCATGTGTGTACACATATGTTCTTTTAAAGAATGTGTTCTAGTTATGTTTCAATATCAGCAAGAAACTGTGATCATGTTGTTGTTAGACATGTAAGTCTTTTATGCAACTGAATTGTTACAGCTTTCCTGTTAAGGTGAAACAGGCAGTGCAATAGTTATTGAAAGATTTGAACCTATCTCACCACATTAAGTAAAGAATAATCTTGTTTTCACTGTAATCATGTCTGCTTTGTTTTACAGTCAACTTTTTCAGAGACCGATTTTTTTTTCTTCATATATGGAAATTTATATAATAATTTTTTCTAATTTTGGTACAAGGTGAGCAACCGAAGAGAGGGGCAAGTTGACTACACTGATCCCAGTGATTTACTGGTAATTTTGACTCTCAAAAGATGAAAAGCAAAGTTGATCTCGATGATTTTTGCTCACAGAACATAAAAGTGCTAAGTGTTTTGTCTCGTACTGTAATGATTCTGCCAGCTGGCCACCTTGCTGCTGCTGCTGATAATAATAATAATAATTTCAAATTTAGGCGCAAATTGATAAAATAAGTACAAGTTTTGTACTTTGAGGATGAGAGAAGGTAGGGTCGATGTAACTGACTTCTCCTCCCTGCCTTCTAAAACTGCTGGCCCTGTGCCAAAATTTGAAATTATTATTATTATTATTATCATCATCATCACCAAAAACTGTCTTTGGATCTATTTGTGTCATATTCCTGGAAAATAACTTCTATTTATTCATGCCAGACCATCCCTAAATGCAACTGAAATTTTTAAGGTAAAAATAGTCTTTTTCTGCCAGAAAATAGATATATTTATTTAGTGCTGTGGCAGTTGTTTATAGGACTGAATGTCCTTCATACTGGTAGCTACTTGATTGTGAGGCAACAGTAAAAAATGTCAGTATCATCAGCCTGGTAAACTAACGCAAGTAGTGTTATACATGCTAGTCAAAGGACATCACAATGACTGTCGTAAGGTCTGAATTCATGGCTTTATGGTTAGCATTCCTTCACAATAAAGGTATTGTTACTGTGATTCTGTTTTCACTAATAGTTTTACACTCAGAACTGGACGATTTAAAAAAAAAAAAATTCAAATCTTTGCATATTGTTGGAGTAAGTATTCTAATAGCAAAGTGTGCATGTAACTGTTAATCAGCCAACTGTAAAGTAAGAATGTAACTTGTGTCAGTCAGTCAGGTTTAGAAAGGTAATGCACAGATTATTTATTGGCTGTAGTAAATTTTGAACTCATGACTATGTGGTCAGTAATGCAGCATCTACTTTAACTCTCTTGATTCCAACCTGTCTGAAACTTCCTTTGGTCCTATGATAGAAAGATTTGTTTTGAAGTGGTTTAAGTTAAAACTGTCCATCAAAATTTCATGTTAAATTATGTTCCAAACACTAGCGTAATAATGAGAAAAGTTATTTTACAAAATTCCTTCTTTATATTTGAAATTAATAGAAACAAAGACAGTGTATTTCAGTATTTCAATAAAAATATGATAATAAAAGGTCTAAAGCACTGCAGTAGAGGTTAATATCCAAAAACATATGGCTTTTACAAATTATTAATATCTTTTGTTTAACGTGTTGAATAAATTCTAACATGGTTATAACATTTAACGTTGCATTACAGCATAGCATGGGGGGGATAGCAGTTTGATTACTGACCAAGAAGACATGGGCTCAAACTTTGCTTTATAACATAATATTGTATTTTTAAGCAAGGTACATTATTTCGAGTTACTGTTAGCTGTTAATTAATGGAGATTGATTAAAAGTTTTTTGTACTGAAACAGGGTACCAACTTAAAGATGTCAAAGATATATGTTCTATAATTACAAAGTCATGGTATATTGTTAAAAAAAAAAAGGGCGATGATGAGGAATTGTTGAAGGATATGATGATGTGTTATTGTAGGAGGACATGGTGATGTGGGATTGTGGGAGGATATGGTGATGTGCAAATAGAATGGTTATTCAGCATTCTACAGGATGGGGGTCAAGTGAAATTGTAGAGTGGACAGAGTGGTGTCATGCAATTTCAGAAAGAGATCAATTGCTGAGAAGGAAGGGCAACGATGTGGCATTGTAGAGATATAGCTATGTTGTGGCATTGCAGAGATGGTAGAGTAATGTTGAGAGAATATGGTTCATTGAGGTGGAGATTACATTGTTTGATACCATACATACCAAGGAAATAAATTCCATTGTCATCAAGCCTTTCTAGGGAACACCGTACAGCTTTTGGTAAATAGTCTTCAACCAATTCGTCTGATATTGATTCATCAATATGATGCTGGAAAACAAAAATAACATTTATTTGAAACTACTACCTGGAGGAAAGGAAATTAAATCAACCAAAAGACTGAAATTAAACAGTAAGAAACACTATTTCTATTCATTGCCAAACAAAACTGCACGTCAATTTGAGATAGTTAAGGTTTCAGGTTGAAAACTAAAGCAAAAAAATGACCCCTTTTGAAGAATTGAGAGATTTACTGAAGCAATTAACATCAGAAGAAAAAAACCTTCAACCATGGAAATATAAAGAATACTGTTACCATTTGATCAATAAAAATAAATAAGAAAATTCACTGTAAGATGAATACCATGTTCTTAAAATGTTAGCACAAGATTTTGTTTTATTATGGTCAGATAAGCTGGAAAATAGTGGTACAAGCAAGGAATAACTTTTAGTATCTAATCTGTGGTACCGTAATTGTAAGGTTAAGGACTTTGGTTATTTCTGTAGGCACTTAAAGTTAATTTTTGGTAATACTGTAGAACATCAGGCTTTTTCATATTTGACTGAAGAAAGAACCAAGTAAAAGATGTATATCTCACATTTTATATGGATCTTGGGGACTGATTTGAAGAAATATTTAATTAGGGAGTATGTTTACTGTTGGAGAGTGAGTATGTATTTGAAGTAATATACTATTGTGAATGGTTGTGACTTTGATGCCAATAATCACTGTGAGGTATTTGATTCATGACTGCTTTCATTGTTTAGTAACTCAATGCTGAGTTCTATTTCTGTTGTATACGGTGTACCCATGTTTTCTTTAAATCTGTCTTGTTTTTATGAGGTTGAGTGTTGCATTAGTTTATGATATTATTTAGTGAAATTGGTGTGCTATAGTTTCTATATTGTGACTGAATTAGTCACTTGTTGGAAATAGCTCCACTGGGCTTTTTTAACGTTTGTAAAGTTGTTTTTTTTGTTCACTGATATATAATGATGGGCAAGTTTAAAGATGAAATTTTATAGAGGTTTACCATGTGGTTGTAATAGGTGTATGGAAGTGAAAAAGGTAGATGGATAGAAGCTACTGCAGTTAGTTTAGTAAGCTATATTAATGTTAGTGTAGGTTGTTTAGGATATACAGATAGTTTAGTTTGATATTATTGAGTCATCTTGTGTGTTTCCTGTAATGTGTTGTACAATAGAACTTTTGCCAGCAGTACAAAAAAAAAGCACCCAGTACACACTGTAAAGTAATTTTTATCCTCACTTAAACGTGGATGTTTTGGCAGGGAGATGAGTCACTGCTTTCTCTAGCAGTCAAGTGTCCATCATTGACAAGATCAAGGAAGGTCGAAATCATATGATCTGGTGGTCTCAGAGCTAGAGGTGACAGGGATTTATCTCCCTGCTAGCAATATAAAGAAGAGTGCATTTTGCATCAAAAGTCAACATGAGAGTTTCTGTGATGGTATCTACTGCAATATAGTTTATTCTAAAAGAACATTTACGTTTAAGTGGGGATGAATATTATCTCTCAGCATTAATGCTATCTTCTGTTGCTAATATATATTTTTTAACAAGCACGCTGTAAAGTTATTGGCATTAGGAAAAGCTATAAAATGCAAACCAAAGCTGATATTGGAGCACAACACAGCCTTGTAACTTATTGGAACCACTTAAGCTGTCCAACCCATGGGTGTGTAATGTAGCAGAATGCATTCCTTTATTATACTAGTGAGTTTTATGTTGCTGGTTTTGTCTTTAATACATACATTCAAATGTGTTATATTTGTGGAAATCTTTTTAGTGGATTCTATATGTGTTATAGAACTTTCAATTTAGCTTTAGATTCCAAAGAATTTTGACAGCACAATTTATGTGGACACATTGGCATCCTTTTTGTCTCGGGAGACAATGGAGTTGCGCATAAAATAGTCTAGTCCGGCTTTTACATTTCATGTCCTAATAACACTCAGAAGCTAATCACAATCAAACAAAAACTGTACAAGAATTTCTTTCCTTCAAAATAACAAAACATTGAGAGAATGAATATTAGAAGTATCATAAATTAAAGTATCCCAGCTTATTGGAGTTTAAACACAAGATTGAGAAGACCCTGTTTTGGGGTTCTAGCTTTACTTTTCCGTTTTTGTTTTTTCAATTATTGCAAAAGGGATGTAGTGCGTTAAGTATTTTTAACTTACTGAAAGTCACTGGTATAAGATTGCAGCTTGTTTAGCTATGTTTGTGTAACTGTTATGATATTTTTTATGGCTTCATCAGCTGAGGAAAACAACTCCTATGATATATCATTCCTTCTTATAAAAGTTTAAGATGTATAAAGAATAATGTGTTTTGAATGGCACAACAATGCACTATAATAACAACGATGGACTATAATAACTGTTATAATTTAATTATCCATAGTCTGATATAATATTTTGGAATATAAAAATTCCTCTTCAGATGTCGCTAGGAAGTGATGGAGTTGCTGCTATAATTGGTTTTCTAATGGCTTCTTTTTTTTAATTAATTTTTTTTTTTTACTTTGTGTGGTGTTTGATTCATATGTCTGTTTTCATTGTTTAGTAACTTATCCAAGGATACAGGCATCCAGTAACAGTACCTCCGTAATGCTATGATGGACGGTGAAGTCTGGCGTAACACAGTAAATTCCATTGTCTCGACCACGGTTGAACAATGATGATGATATTATACACAAGCACATAAACCCCCTTCCACATAGTTGCTGTCAACTGAATGTCATTCAAAATTATTATTCAACCTTTGGCTCTGACAGAAAACACTTGGCCAAGATGCTGCGCAATGGGATTAAAATCAGAATCACATGTTTACAAAGCAAACTATCTAACCATACACAGCACATACTATTTGCAAGTGTGTGAACACTGGTGCTTGGATATTTCTACTTTTACCATTTTCTTTTTGTCTGGTTTGTGCAGAGTCTTCATCATCTCATGTTTGGTGTTATACTGTCAATTTTTTACCATTTGCATATTGTGCTTAGCATTGCATACTGTTGTTAAAATCGAATTATTGAAGATGGTAGAAAGTCATTTGAGAGACATTTGGCTGTTAATAGTTGCAGATCAAGTGATTGCATAAGAGGATAGTTTTGGGGTTCAATTTAGAAAATATTAACATAAATCATGGCTAGTAAATTAATTAAGAACATTAGTACAGAATATCAAATGCCTAAGAGTGTAAAATAAAATATTGTAACAGACTGAATAAAGGATATAGCAATTGGTCATAGTTAACTTACCAGAGGAAGAAGTCGGGGGTAGAAAAATACATTAGTTGATTTAACATCCATTGCATTTAACAACAACAAGCAGTAACTTCTATCATCTGTTGGAACTTCAGAGCCTGTCAGAAAATGAATAGTCACATTAGTAATTTATTACCACAATAATATTGATCTAACTGAAAACTAAACAGGCTCTAAGCGAATCTTCATATGTGGAATTGAATGCAAGCCAAAAATGAATGCTTTCTGTTATATGTTCAATGTATCTAAATATTTTATTTCATATCCTGGCAGAGTTGATCTTGCCTTCAACTTAAGGACAATGGGAGAAAATCTGACAAAACAAGTACAATTAATATACACAAGATTTATTCTGCTCAATATGTCTTTTCCTTACATAAATTATCTTTGTGTATATTCAAAGGTCATTCTCGTAAAGTCACAAATTTCTATAATTCAAGGTGATGTATGTTTCTGTACTAGGTTTGCAAGATTCTTGATGTGAAATAGTATGTTGAAACAGATTTTGTTGTACCTTGAGAGGGTCATATTGCTGATAACAAACACACATACACTGGTTCTAATTCACTACTTTCATTATTTTAAGTCAATTTGTAAACCAATTTACTAATCAACTGTTAGATTAATCACATCATTGATGAGGTCACAAATATTGACAAAAGGACTATGATGGACCTGATTGAGTGATTGAATGATTAATCAAACAATTGAGCAGTTAGTTGGTTAAATGGCTAACTAATTAACTAATAGTAATAAAAGAAGTGCATGTGCTTATCAATGGCATAATGTCCTTCCCAAGATACAACAAAAAAATTTACTTCTTTTTCTCCTTTTCATTTTCACACAATCCATTCTTCATGCTGATGTGTGTAGACTGATTGAGAAAAATATGTTATTTTTTATGAATTGTTTTGTTTTTCTCAAGTCTGGATGTCCTTTCTAATGCCATTCACTTCTCTGCTCACTTTTCCTGGAAGGTGCACAGGGATGGAGTCCTCAGATACCTTCTTCATGAGATTTTATTAGAAGTTATTCTGGATTCCCAAATGTGACCAACTAAGTCTTTGGATGTTATCCATCCATCTCATTTTTGGTTTACTCTCAAGGTCTCATGCTGAATGGCTTGGCTTAAAGAATCCATCTAGTAATTCTTTCTTGCAACATCCTAACCACATGTCCACCGTACTGGAACTGTAACATTTCAGTTTGGAAAAGTAGCAGTTCAACCTGGAGACACTTCCTGATCTCCAGGCTATACATCCCACTGGGTAATGTTACTTCCCTTCAAAGGAGCCTCATTTCAGCTGCTTGTGTTTATAATCATACTCTTTCGGTCATTACTCAATGTTTATGATCATAGATGAAATAGGATCAAAAGCTGAATTGAAGATACTAGGTTTGGCTTTTTTTAACCAACCTCTTCTCTTCTGGGGATCAAATGCCGGAGCAGGCACATTACTGTGCCAACACCTGCAATTTGAGCACCCAATTCAGCCTACAGCCTCCCATCACTTGTGAATATAGCCCCTAGTTACTTAAACTTATTTCCTTGTCTCAGTGATATTCCACTAATATGCTGAGTGCACTGGGAGGACTATCTAATGCCATTCTAATTTTAAATGACAGAGGTTTCCATTATCAGCTGCATAACAAAAGTAATTAGTGTTTCAAAAAAAGTGCACTACTTAAAAAACATGAACAGACTGAACAAAAGGCTCATTATCTAGATACAATGGCTCACAATGTTATATTTAAAATATGTTAATTTACTAACTAAATAGACACATAAAAACTGAGTAGACTAGACTTTTGAGTTTACATTTAGACAGAAATGATGATGTTTATTCAGTTGACACACTTAACTAATTGCTAACTGCTTCAATCTAAACCAATGCAGTAAAGCCATGCTGTCATATAATACATGGCAGTAAATGTAACATGGCCCAGAGCAGACTGAAGTATGGCACATCTAATTTGAAATTTTGGGTTCATTTCCATGTGTTCCATTTCATCTCGGACAATCTAGCTCAACCATGGTTGATCAAAGTCAATCAATGATCTAAACATTATTTATTTGGTAAATTATATCAAACATTTTGTAAAAGAAGATATCCAGCCACTTATAGGTAAACAAAGTTTAGCTTAATTATAACATTATAGCTTTCTCACACTGGTAAAACCACAATCTATAGGTGAGAGGTACAGCTAATTAAACTTATCTCAGTATATGACTGATACATGTTTTATCAGTCTTGGAGGGATGAAAAACAAAGTCAACTTTGGCAGGATTTAAAATTAAAAGGCAGACTGACAAAATTAAATATGTTTAACCCAGCTCCCTACCAATTAACATATTAATTAATTTGAATAATAATAATAATGGTGGTGGCCTAACAACTATGGCCCCAAAATCAGTAAATGATTTAACCTGTATATGCATTGCTTGAAATTAAGACACTAAATGTACTACTGAAATGAAAGTCTCTTACCTCCTTGAATTGCATCGCTTTTGATAACACAGTTGGCATAAAGTGGCAATAGTTTCATACATTCTGGTAGAATGAGTTGACCAGCTGAAGATGGGTTTGCACAATTCTTTCGATAACAATGAAGAATATGAGCTACTTGGTTGGCCATGTTCTCATGGACTAGTTTTGGCGTGCTGTTCAAGATGTTTCTTATTGCTGCAATAATTCATAAAACATGAAAATATAGTGTAAATTGGAATTTTAAGAGGACTCTCAGAGTATAAATTTAGGAAAATTGAAAAGGTTATTTGTAAGAAAATTAAGTAACTGAAGTCACTAACCTTGTTTAGCCATGAAATTTATCAAAGAATCTAATTCGCAATTTCTGAACATATCTGCAAACTGTGTGCAGCAATTTAAAGAAAGATTATGAATTCTTAGTCTTCTAAAGCCACCAACACTTGTGTATAAAATTGCAACCTGAAGAAAAGATAAAAAAAACAAATGTTACATATATGTGCATGTGCATGTGTGTGTGCATATCCATATAAGGGATATGCACACAGATTACTTAATACAAAATATAATGCTTATTTATTCATATTGTTTTAAATAAACCATGCCTTATCGCATAGCTTCAAGATTACAATGATGTGATTGTTTATTTTTAGAATGACATTATAGTGTGGTTGTAATAGGCTACAGTTAGCTTGTTTAAATATAAAAAAAGTAGAATATTTGAATATGACCAGTTTAAACACTAAAAGGTTAAGTGGATTAAGCATTAAAAATCTTCAATATGGTGAATCTACATACTGTTCGAATTTCACCTTTAGGTAAAGCACTTAATTATTCTTGTCATCTTGATTAAAAACTGAATATACTAGAAATACTGCTGTGTTCCCACTGGATCACTTTCCTGAGATTCAGAAGTAAATAGTTAGTTTAGGCTATTATCTGTCATCTGAACATCGTTTAAATCCACTTTCCATGCTGTCATGGGTAGGGTGAAAAGTAGACATAAAATGATGTACAATCATATATATTTCTAAAATCAAAATCAAATTCGATGACTGGCATCCGTGCTAGTGGGGTGCAAAGAGTACCATATGAGTGTGATCGTTGACAGAGGGGCTAACTGGCTTCTGTGCCAGTGGCACATAAAAGGCACCATTTGAGTGTGATCGTTACCCGCGTTGCCTTACTGGCACTTGAGCCCTGTGCTAACAGGCTTCTGTGCCAGTGGCACATAAAAGGCACCATTCGAGCGTGATCGTTACCAGCATCGCCAGTACCGCCTGACTGGCCCCTGTGCCAGTGACACATAAAAGCACCCACTATACTCTCGGAGTGGTTGGCGTTAGGAAGGGCACCCAGCTGTAGAAACTCTGCCAGATCAAGATTGAGCCTGGTGCAGCCATCTGGTTTGCCAGCCCTCAGTCAAATCGTCCAACCCATGCTAGCATGGAAAGCGGACGTTAAACGATGATGATGATGTTACATAGGCTAATGCAATATAGTGTGCACCCATGTCTTCTTTAGACAGATAATAGCCTAAACTAATTTATAGTAACTCTTGAAAACTTTTGACTACATATGTATTTAAGACATATTAGTACCACTTGAATAGGAAACAACAACCTTCAAAGTCAAAAGGGTAAAAGAGTAAAGAGAAGCACCAGGTTGTATTTAAGTTTGTATCTGTGTTTAAAATCCACCAAGGACAATAAAATAATAGTAAATCTGCCCAACTAAAGTGACTACAATATTCTAGCACTCAAATTCAAATTCAGCTAGAAAAATCATAAAAACAATTTTAAACAATAAAGAATCCAAGGAAACTAGAGGAGATCTGCTGGCAAAAATGAGTAAAGTTCAAATCTGTTACCTTAGAATACCAATGATTACATCCTGTCTACAGCTCTTGCTTTTTAGGGTTATGATTAATAAAACATTTAAGAGAATATCTCCAGCTAAGAGAAACAATAATAAAATGTTGGACTCAAATATCAATATTAAAAATATATGGTTATAACTTGCCATGATTTAACCATTATCAACAAGTGTCCATTTAGTTAATGAACATGATACAAGAAACAGCAATTAATAAGTATATTCATTCTGGTTTTAAAATATGTATACTATATCTCTGTGTGTTATACAAGAGAACTAAAAAAGTTGGCATCGCGATAGCCATTTGGCCATAAAAGATTAACTCAAGAAGTCCTTCTGTCTAATCCATATTAGCATGGAAAAGTGGATATAAAAATGATGATGATGAATGAAGATTTAGCATTCAAATATTATTTGCAACGTCAGTTAGAAGGTCCGTCCTTTACAGCACAAGTGTTAAGGCATACACCCTGGTGAAGAGGATTGGCCTCCAAGAGTTGCGTGCTTGTGCCACATAAAAGGCACTCGTGCTAGTGCCATGTAAAAGCACCCAGAAAACATGTGAAGTGGTTGGCATTAGGAAGAGCATCCAGCTGTAGAAACCAGGCTAAATCAAACTGGAGTCTGGTGCAGCTCTTCAGCTTGCCAGCTCTGGTCAAATTGTCCAACCCATGCTATAGTATGGAAAACAGATGTTAAATGATGATTATGACTTTAGATGAATTCCTTGTTACTTCTCAAATTAGAAGGCAATGCCTTTACCTGAATATATGCTCCATCAGCTGGGTCCAGTTTATCATCATGCTTTATTTCAACAGATATGGACTGGTCACTGTCAATTGCAGACAATTCTACATCTGTGGCATTTGTCATGTAGAAATTACCAAAGAAATCAACTGGTCTGATACCTGGCAAAAATATTTCATACATTGTCTTAGTGGTATTAAATAATGAAAACATATGAGGAACATAGCAAACAAACTTTTAGATTTTGAGTATGGTTGAGTCTGCTTCCCAACCATATGGTTTTGAGTTCAGACCCAATGCATGGCTCCTAGGTAAGTTCACTTCTACTACAGCCTCAGGCCATCAAAAGGTTTGCGGGTGGATTCAGTAGACAGACACCAAAAGACCATCACACATAAATATGAGTGTGTGTGTGTGTGTGTATTTGTGATCACTTGTACGAAAGTGTGACAGGTGGTATTATGATCAGTTTCTCCTGTCAACCAACCATCTGGTCACCTTGCACCTTCAAGGCCATGTAATAGGTAAGGATTAGCATCAGGTAGAACATCCAAGCATAAAACAATACCTTAAACAACAGATTCATCCAACTCTTACAAAGCACAAAAAAAGAAAACATGGAAAATGAATGAATACTATAAAGAATTTGACAGGATTTTGAAAATTGTTTTCAACAGTTCATGTGAAAGAAAAATAATAGGAACAAAAACAAATCTCTGCAAAAACTGTACCTGTGCTAGTTCTTACTCGAATAATTGCATCAAATGCAGCAATTTGACAGACATTTCTCTTTAAGTCATTCATGAATCTTTCTCCATCCTGCTCAGCCTTCAAAAATAAAGCAAGAAACAGTAATTAGGCTTTCAATAATCTCACTTTTAAAAGCTTTAGAATTAAAAAGAAATAAATAGCAGCAATTTTTATAAAAGGTTTTAAAAGTTCTGAATTTAGAAGAATAATTGCAAAATATGAAAAATTTTGTCACAAATGTAGAGGGGACAAAAATGAAGATCTGTGAAATTACAGCTGTGTGTAACTCATTAACTTTACAGAGAATACAACAAAAACAAAAACAAATTAGAGATAAGATACGTCTAAGAGTGACTCATATCTAGTGATGGAAGGCTTCTAATAAAAATTATGATAAAAATAAAGCCAAATCATGGAAACAAAACAAGTTTTAATATAAAGAGGAAAGGATGAGATGTTTACTCTGCCAGCCTATTGAAAGTACCATACCTAGAAGTCTTGATATTGTTTCATTTATTCTAAAATCTAAACTTTGTGAGTCATTAATTGTATTTTTGGATTAATGAAAATGGACAGTAAACAAAAACTTAAATGGACAAATCTATCAAAGATATTACATATGTTAGTGTCATAGATATTGTTGCTGCTTATTTAGAAACAAAGATTCCTAGTTTGAATCTGGCTTGGCATGACATATATATTCAGGAATAAGACATGACTGAAATATGCTCAAACATTAAGGTCATTCCACAGCTTTATGTACTTAATAATATCAAGAAGAACATTAACTGTACTAATTTGACTTGTCCAGGAGGGCCTGTGAAGGCCAGAATTACTGCCTCTTCCTTCAAATACAACAAATAAAAAAAAAAGTATCAACATTTTCTATCAAGTTGACATTTGTAATGATACAAAAACACATGCCATATAGAATACTGTCTTATTTATGTTGTGCTAACAAAATGTGCACATAAGTTATTGGTGACAAAAGACCAGAACTGTTGTATTAGTATATATTTATTATTTTAGAAAAGTAATGAGAGTAAAGTACATATATAAAATGCAATGCACTTAAAGTGCAATAAAAATACTTCAGACATAGACATGAAAGCATAATCCTTAGCAAAACTGCTTACCTGGAAATAACTGTACTTGTACATGTTGCCACCGGTAAGACGACACAGCTCACCAACAGTAGCTATATCAACATAAGAATTAGGGAACATGAACAGATCAACACTACAACCAGCTGCAACACATTGTTGTCCAAGTTTGGTGTAGAAGTTCCCTTGAGGAGTGAGAAGTGTCTAAAAACAATAAAAAAATAATAAAATGTAATTCCCTAGAAAGCAAAACCCAAATTTATAATAGAAACAAGAATAGCTGCCATTCATGTATTTTTTCAACAGGATGACAAGGTTGAAAACTATTTATAAAGCAATTGTTTCAGCAGTTGTATATAAGCAATAACAATATGTAATAATGAAAACTGAATTAAAATGATGAAGAAATATTCTAGTTAACTAATAATTTGGGCTTTAAAGTTACCTTCCAATCTAATTTTACTTGACACAACAGTACTCAAATGTTTGAGAGGTTCACCTTTTCTAAGTTGGAATGAGATTTTATTGATTTCATAACCAGGAAAGGCAGACCTACAATTGCCAGTTAACTTCTCACATGGATGAAAAATTGAAAATGTTTTCTATGGTTATCTAAGTAAGTACAGTTTAATGAACATGTAACAAAAGCAATCAATGTCTTATATTCAAATGAAAAATGATCCAACACCTACAAAGTCAAAAAGCCAACACCAAGAGATAAAATTTTAAAAATTGAAATGAATTATTTTTAAAATGTCAACATAAATTGTTTTCATAAAAGTAAATTATCATTGTATTTCATTATATTTCTTTGTTTTCTGTTTTGATTAATCACTTATCCTGATATCACATGTTCATAATTAAGTAGGAAATATTTCATGATGCAAACTACCAACCAGCATTTTTACTGATTATAAATTTAACTTTAAAAACATAAACTATAAGCTGGCAATTTGTTTCAAGAACCTAAGGAAATAATCAATAAGCCTAGTACTTCTGCGACAAATTCTGAGTGAAAGATGAAAAACAAAAATGATGCAAATGGAATTTGGAACTAAATACTATAAATTCACTCTCAGCCACTGTTATTCCACTCCATTTCTTGTCTGACAAACAAGAGACAAGACAAGAAAATTTCTGAAGCAGCAGCAAAATCCACTGATCATTCAATTTCCCATTGCCAATTGTAACTGAGCAATAGACATCAAATGAATTGAAATAAGCAAGTACTGGGTAATGTCTGAAATAGAATAATTAAAAGTAACTCAAGTTATGATTTGTTAATTCATGCAGCAGGCATCCCCAAGTATCTTAGTCATTCCTTTAAGTATTTTTTGTTTAGTCTGATAAGGATGCTACATGACCGAAGTGTATAATTTAGTTAAGCTAAAATATAACTAATATTTCAGTTCAATTATAATACAATATCCATAGAGAAAAGAAAAATTTGAAACCTTTAAACCTTCAAAATGAGTGGATTCGAAATTTGATTAAAATGATGCCTTAAAATAATTTGAATCGTGTTTCATGCTTCAAAGATACAAAATGAAAGGAAAATAAAAAAACCCAGTCAACAGGAGAGAGTAATTAAAATCCCCAAACCAAAAGTATTATTTTACTTAGTTTCTAATATGAAATAAGAATAAATAAAAACTAGATGAGTTATGTATACCTTTAAAGCAGTGTCATCTATCTACAAACAAAAATAATCAAATAATATCAAATTAAATAATGTATCACTCTGTGTGTGTGTGTGTGTGAGCGCATGCGCATGCATGTGAGCTTATGGTTAAAAAAAAAAGCTATAATTAGCTGCCTATTTTGACAAAAATACAAACGATATACTACTTGGAGATTTAGCTGAAACTAAATATAGAGAACGTCAAGAAAAACGAATCTTTCTAGAATAATTTTCAGAATAAATTCAACTGAAAATGTCAGAAGCATACAGATAATTTCTACCAAAAATATATTCATAGAACAATTACTCAATAAAGACAATATCATTTAATGCAGCATTGACTAATGATGTATAAAAGTGTGTTTTTCAATATCTACCTTTTCTTTATCAGTACCTAGAAGCTTTCTATCATCTCTATTTTTTAATTTACCAGGAACATCGGCAATAGGCAGTGAGGTATGGAAAAGAATAAGTTTTCCAGCACAATCAGCATTGATCAAAGCTTCCAATCCAGCTTGGATAACTGGGCCTAATATCACTTCAGTTTCCCTGGATTCTCCAAACATCTGAGGTATTTGAGAGAGCAAACTGAAAATAAAGAAATTATATGTTTAGTGTCTACAGTTGAAATGTAATTTTTCAAATATATGCATACATCCTGTATTACTTATTACTAAAGCTTCTTAAATGTCACATGGAATCTTACATCTAAATCTGAACTCATGCATTATTGAGAAGTTGCTTTAGACAGCAGCAACAAAACAACATTCCTTGCTGATGTTTGCCCCTTGGGTGTGAACCATACCAGTATTAGAAGGCCTGTAAAGATCATGGTTACTTTTTGTATATCTTACTATATAATACTTTCTAAAACAGGCATAAGGCCAGGAATTATGAGTGAGAAAAAAGTCAATTATATCAGCACCAGTACTTGACTGGCATTTTATTTCATAGACTCCAGAAGGATGGAAGATAAAAATCAACCTCAGTAAGAATTGAATTCAAAATGTAAATAGTTGGAACAAAAATTGCAATGCATCTTGTATGACACCAACTAGTCTGTTAATAAACTACTCTCCTCTCACTGAGTAATAGTAAAAAATTAATTTCATAAAACCTATAATTTCTGAAAATTTATAAGAAACTCTATACAAGTTTCTGTGTGTTACCACAAAGATGCCAAACTTTGCCAAAGGTGACACTGGAGACCATCACATCCCTAAGGCTAGTCAGATCCTGTTGAACAATCTAATGCATACCAGCTTGGAATATGGATGTTAAATGATGATGTGTTTGTTATGAAAATGAAAATTCAAGTGAACTAGTTACTCACCTATCAATTACTGTCTCACATTCTGATAACTTGACTAAAAAGCCATCCAATAATGGCATAAATACATCTTCAATATCAGAAACTACCAACATCTGTGGTTGTGCTAATGAACCCTATAGAAAAAATTACAGAAAAAAATGGAATTTAAGAAAGTGAACCAAAAATAGACAATTTAATTAAAATGAGTAACATAACATATATGTTTTTCTTTTTGAAAGAAACTGACATCAAAAGATATTTTTAATAAAGGTATAACTACAAGTAATATGATTTTTAATCAGAAGATTTCAGCTTAATGACACCAATTCAAAATTACAAGTTATCAATGAAATTTTGGGAACAAACTCATCCAATTTTCTATTGATATATGAATAGAAGATGGTATTATACTTACTTTAACATTATAAAAATGTATCTCTTTTGCATAAGTAAGAAATCCAACTCTAATTTCTGATTCTGCAGCTCCTGTTTCCCTGAATAATACATATAAAATATAAAATGTTAGTAATAAGCAAGAGTTACATTGTAAATAAGAAAATGCTGTTTGGTAATTGTAAGACATTTGAGTAGAAATCAATACAATTGTTATACGTAAAACAACTTTGAGGTCTTGACCAAAATGCTAAACTATTCACAGCCCATTAACATTATTTGTTTTTGAACAGTATTGAATAATTTTACCTTTTATCAACTTACCAATTTGAAAAGTATTTCTTATACTGAACAATAAAAAATCCTACACAGTGATTCACTCAAAAACACACTACAATGTCTGCTCCAGAGACATGTTCTACTGCTTTCTCTATCAACAGTATTATTACTATTCTGAATTAGCTGTTTATATACTTTTATTAATGCTCATTTGTAGCCCTTCCTCTCTACACTTTCTTCGCTTCTCATTAACCACTCTTCCTAGTTTTTCCCCAGAATATCAACCACCTAGAATTCTTTGTATCCATATTTCTCTGCAGATAATGACAAGCTGAAAATCAACACCTCACATCAAAGTGTTTGTGAATGTTATGGGCACTATCCCCTTCCTCACCCCACCCACCAATTCCAACTGTAAATGAAGTCCATTTACAAACATTTGCTCAAACAAATCTGAAAAACCTTTCAAAACACAGAAAATTGAATGTTAAATACCTGGGTAAGTTAACAAGTATCTCTTTTTTTAATCTGGAGCAAATCAAATGGACCAAACCATTTCTGACACTGTTGTAGGAGACATCAATGCAAAATATAAATGCAGGACAATTGGGAGGTTTCCCATTCTGAAAAATAAGAAATAACATATTTAAAATATATTTATATTTCTTTAATGACAAGAATGAAATGCATATATTTGTCAATGAATTCCTATTAAGGAAAAATGAAAGTGGAAAAAAAAAATGATCCAACATAGCTTTATTATCATTTCTAGTGGATATCTGAAAACATGGGCCTGGATAAAATGATTTTTGATAAGAACATGCTCTCAATATTAAGATTAAAATACAGAAATTCATACAATTTTGAATATCTTACGAGAACAGTTTATTAATCTCTTATTAAAATGATGATTACTTCAGAAAACAGTGGTATACTTTATTTAAGGAGGAAGATCGAGGAAAAAGAAAAAAATATCATAGTATCTTCAATATACTTACTTTACAATAATCTTTGGTAGCTACAAATTCATAAGAACCTAAACATAATTCAGCTCTATCATAACAATCAACTCTTCGACCAGTATGGTCAAGATGTGCAAAATATTCAGAAGGAACTAAAAGTAAAAAAAAAACAAAGTTGAGATCAAAGGATTGAATATAAATTTAAATTTGTTTATAAAAATCAAAGTCAAAATGAAACTTCTTAAAATCACTATCAAGAAGATTTTAAATGATTACATTTACTTTATGTAAAAAGAGAAAAATCATCTTAAATTAAATCTTATTTGTTAAATGATCCCTATTCTAACTGAACATTCTCTTTTGTGAAAAAAAAAAGTGTGAACATAATTTCTTTTCAAATTCATATATTTTAAGATGAACTAATATATAAGAATGTGTGTTATGGCAATAGAACTATAATTGTTTTAAAAAACAACTAAAATCTATCAGGTAGTGACATGAATCAGTTATTCTATAATTTGAGAAAATTTTCTAATCACATTTTCTTTATTATTTTTTGTCTTATTTCTTTTCATATTTTCCCCCATGTGTCTACTGAATATTTCCATTTGAAAATATATAAATTGTTGGACATTAAATGATGATGCCTGTGAAAATATTTTAATACAAGACAAACACAATTCTTAAATGCAATTATTTTACATAAGGAAAATATACCTTCAGTGGCTGCATTACAGAATACACACTGAAATCGTCGACCACCATCAATAAACTGCATATGAGGACTCATATAAGACTTGCACCTTTTACAACGGACTGGACCAAGGTCTCCTAAATCCACAAGTGGAGGCACGTGCTATAAAAAACACACAAAGTCAGAAAAATTACAAAAGAGATCTAAAAAAAAATTGTAGTAATTGGTAAAATTAAAAATTTCAGAAAGCTGTCCCATCTTGCAAATGTATTAAGCAGCTGTTTGTTTATATTCCGGCCAATCCTGATCAAACAGACCTATGATAAAAGATATTCTAGCCATAACCACCTCCTTTTCTCAATATGTATGACAACATTATCTAATGTAACCTTCATGTTTTTAAGATGGTAGGGCATGATTTGAGGGAGATTTGACTGCTGTTTCTAGCAGGTTGAGCAAATACATTGATGCTCCCTTGTTGGCTTGTTTTAAGCTTAATATAGATTATTCTTTTCTTTTATTTGTATGTCATTTGACTGCGGCCATTATGGAGCACCATCTTTAGTTGAGCAAATCGACCCCAGGAATTATTCTTTGTAAGCCTAGTACTTATTCTCTGTCTCTTTTGCAGAGTTGCTAAGATATGGGTACGTAAACACACCAACATTGGTTGTCAAGTGATGGTAGTGGGGGACAAACACAGACACAAACATATACATATATATATATATATACAGCGGGCTTCTTTGTTTCCGTCTACCAAATCCACTCAAAGGCTTTGGTCGGCCCGAGGCTATAGTAGCAGACACTTTCCCAAAGTGACACGCAGTGGGACTCAACCTGGAACCATGTGGTTGGTAAGCAAGCTACTTATAACACAGCCACTTCTGTGCCTATTACAGATGCAGATTTTGCAAAATATTTTTGGAAAATGACAACAGATATATTTGTAAAGAAAAAAAATTTGAGTAATTCAATAAACTTTCAGGATCATTATTTCTTTGCTACTACTATCTATTTAAAATTGAAATCAATTTTATTTCACTCATTTTTCAAATTCAGTTAATGATAGAAGTTCATCTTTTGAGAATATTTTTGTCTTTTTTCTTGACTGAAGGGATCAGTAAATAAAAATAAAATATAAGCCAATAAAACATAACTAACCTCTTCTTTATGTAATTTTGCAAATGGAGTAATTGTCAATGCAAATGGTATATGGGAATTTTTTAGCATATCAGCTGTACAAGGAACATTATACATTGTACTCCGAATAAATCTAGGATTACTGTTACCTGAAATATAAGTAAACAATAAAAATTAATGCAGATAAAAAAGTGATTTTTTTCTTTATAAAATTTAGTACAAGAAAAATTTTGTTGGAGAATATATTTCATAAAATTGTGCAGAAGCTTGTCATATAAAGATGTATGCATTTATATGTCCTTCACCAATGTGTATTAGTGAATGATGTTACATCAGTGAGAAAACTAAAAGATCCTGTGTTCTTCAAACAAATGTTCCTTGTAAATTTGTTCCAAGTTGAGTTACAGAAACTCCATTCTCATTCTTACTGTCAGAAGTGCAGTGAACCATTGAGTGGCTAGTTGTAATAACAAATAAATAAAATAAAAGAGGAAGAACAGAACTTGTTTTTTTTTATTTTACAAAGTCTGAGACTAATGAGAGTAAAGGTTGGAAGAAACAGCAATCCATGAGTCATCATCAGAAATGCTAAAAATGCTTGCAGCAGAATGAACTTCACTAGAGCCAGGAACTGGTACAGCCCATTCAACAGGTTTCTGTACAGTTTCCATCTGCTCAAAGTCACACATAAGGCTTGGTTTGATTTGAGGTTATGGTAGAAATTACTTGCCCAAAGTGATGTTTATTAGATTGAACACAGAACTACTTAATTGCAAAACAAACTTAACCACAGGACTATGCTTTCATTTTCAGCTAACAAAATTCATTTGTTAAACATAAAAGAAAGTTTGCAAAAGAGAATATGTTTAATATCTGTTATTCAATAGTGGTATGGCCTGGATGGGGACTAATTTGAGGCAGCATTTTATGACTACATGCCCATAACTTGTTTTTCAGGTAAGGGATTTTACTTGTTTTTGAAAACACAGAATGATCAATCATAATGTGAACAAGGAATGTTAACATCATATCATCATTTCACTGAGATGGTGACAAGTGAAGCCATGTAATATCAACATTTGCATATGGCTTCCACACAATTTCTGTCTACAAATTTCACTTACAAGACAATGAGTATTCCAACATCTGTTTATCTATATTAGTATGGTTGTACTATGGCATATAATCATTTCCTTCAGTTCTATATCATCTAATCTTTAAGAAAGATCTGTCTTGCCATTTCTTTTCTAAAGGATGCTTAAGTACATAGTATCTAAAGTAATTCAAATTAAACTAAAGATGTGTTGCAGTTGACAGAGAGTCAACAGTGTGTCATTGGGGATGAGTCATGAATGGTTCCTTATCTTATTAGCATGAGCTACAAGAAACAGTGGAACTGTAAACAGATTAATTTCTTAGCTGCAGTACTTGGCTCAAATCTTCCCATGAATACATTCAGTATTAACAGGAATTCTATTATGTGGACAGGGATATCTCTTAACTGTTTGGTGTCTTAAAAATTGGGCCATACACGAATACAACTGATAATAGTGAAGAATAAAAGAGGAGAAAAAAATCACTCTAGCTGGAATAAGTATTGTAAAAAGAAATACCTTGATCCTGAGTAACAAAATTGGTTGTTATCAGAGGAGGAACTTGACCACGCACATTTGTTGTGAAAATACCACTTTTATTTCGTCTATCATCTTCAATTACTTGGATCTAAATAAACCATGATGAAAAAACAAAAACAATTATTAAATTAGAATGGTACAGAAACTAATTTCAATTATAAATAATGTAAAATTAATCACTTAATAAAAATAGTACATTATATAATAAGATTCCTTATGAACTTACTGGACTGGGCATTTGGTCCGGATCCAATCTTCTCGGTTGCTGCGGTTGCATACCTGAATGGCTGCCAGTGTGGTAACCACCAGAAGGCATCTGAGACGAAGATCCAGTATAGGGTCCAGAAGATGGGGGTGCATTAAACTGAGGTGGTGGACCAATAGATTGAGGAGGAGCCACACCATATGTACTCGAAGCTGCAGAGGAAGATGGAGGCGGCCCTTGTCCCATCATGTGAGGCTGGGGTGGTACTTGACCAAGAATTCCTGAATGTACAGGAGTGTTCATGCTTGGGGGAGCTGACCCATATCCCTGGGATGGTGGCATATAGTTAGATTGAGAACCCATGTTAGGCCCAGAATTTGGAGCATATGAGTCCATTGGTACTTGACCAACTGGACGAGAACCAACATTGGATGTAGGGGGTGGGCCAACACTTGATTGTAGGGGTGGGCCGGGAGGACCAACACTGGATGGAAAAGGCGGACCAATGCTGGATGGTGGTGAAGGACCAGCATTGATCTGTTGGTTTGGTCCAATGATGGATGAAGGTGGAGGGCAATAACTGGTTTGTTGAGGCGGCCCAATATTGGTTTGTTGGGGTGGTCCAACATTGGATGGTATGGGTGGACCAACATTAGTTTGTTGGGGTACACTCATGTTAGTTGGTGGAGGTGGTAAATTTCCAGTCTGGAAAAAAAAGAGAAATAACAATAAATAACTTAAATTAGATAAGACAATAAAATAAATTTTGAAAAGCTCATAAATGTATTAGGACAGTATTATAGGTACAGAAATGAACAAGTGCTAATGCATTGCTAACTAGTCAAGTTCATTATAGAGCTGCATAAATTTTCGTGTATGTGGTTACAAAGTTCATTTCATAACCACATGGTTTCCAGTTTTATATTGCTGTATGGAACTTTGGACAAGTGTCTTCCTCTACAACTTCAGGCTGATCAATAAAAAGTTAGAAGATTTGGTGCAAATGGGATATCAAATTCCAGCTGGCTATCTACTGCCTTCCCAGAGTAATTATTCATGAATATGTTAAGGACAGATCTATAAAATCAAGGTATTTTCATATCTTCTTGGATCAGGTAGTTTTTAACATGATATTACAAACTACTAACCAGTATCTTAATAAACTGGACAGTAGAGAAGCCTCTATGTGATGACTTGACTTGCTAGAACCAGCAGCCAAGTCACATTATCCTACACTACCATCATACAAAAAGAAAAGGCATATTGGATAATGTACTTCTGTGCCAGTGGCACATAAAAGACACGCTTCGAGTGTGATTGTTATCAGTGTCGCTTTACTGGCACTTGTCTTGTGCCCCGTGCGAACAGGGTGCTACGAGCACCATCTGAGCGTGATCGTTGCCAGAGCGGCTAACTGGCTTCTGTGCTGGTGGCATGTAAAAGGCACCATTCGAGCGTGAGCGTTACCAGCATTGCCTTACTGGCACTTGTGCCAGTGGAATGTGTAAAAACATTTGAGCATGGCTGTTGCTAGTACCGCCTGATTGGCCCCCATGCCAGTGGCATGTAAAAGCACCCACTACACTCTCGGAGTTTTTGGCGTTAGGAAGGGCATTCAGCTGTAGAAACTCTGCCAGATCAAGATTGGAGCCTGGTGCTGCTATCTGGTTCGCCAGTCCTCAGTCAAATCATCCAACCCATGCTAGATTGGAAAGCTGACGTTAAACGATGATGATGACATATACATAAAAAACTGGATGATTGTGACTGGAATCCCTTTGATCATAGGTCTGCTCAAGCAGGGTCAACCATAATAACGTCATGAGTCCAACTGAAACCAACACACTACAACTACCAGGGCACTCTTTCATCTCTGTGCTTCTCTACTGTTACAACGTTCTCTGTTCCTCTGAACTAGCAATCTGCATGTCATTTCTGCCAGAGTCCATCTGATGTACCTGCTTTCATTACCACCTTACTCCCTATTAGAGTTCCTGCAAATGAAGCACTTTACCAGTTACACCTAAGAATTGTATCCCGCTAAAATCTCTCTCTTCCCACTTCCCTCCCATACAGAAATTTAAATTGAAGCTCAGCAATACACACACACATGCACATCAAGGGCCTCCACTGGTCAAGGTTGACCATGCATCCATACATCTTTGCACAAGTCTAGCCAAATTTCTTTTGAAGAAGACTGGTAGTTGCTTATGCATGTACTCTCACCTTTCCATACCAATTATGTTATTCAAGGAAAAGACTGCCATCTTGAACCAATACAGCTTGGTACAATGTTGTCAAAGGCATTGCTATCAGAATGTAAAGAGCCCAAACAGATACAACAAAGCACCTTTCCCACCCTCCATCAGTTCCATTAATCCATTGCTCTGAACTAGTACTATTTTACTGACCCCAAAAATATAAAAGGTAAAGTTGATCCTCACAGAAATTGAAATTGAAAGTGCAGGAGAATTGGAACAATTAGTATGAAGAATTCTAGTTAATGCTCTAACAATTGCCAATTCACCATCCCAACTACACTGATCATTCCAGTCAGGAAGGGTTTACTAATACCATGGCCACTTCTCCAAATAAAATTTCTTAGGAAAAAAACAAAACAAAAAGACACACTGCATCTCTGCAATGTGAAAAGTATAAAATGAAAGGAAGAAGGAAAAAACATTATCTGTCAGCAAACCTGAGGATATCTTCCATCTTGATTTATAGACATACCAGCCATCTGAGGTGTGATCTGTAATAATTTAAATTAGAAGATTTTAAAACTTTATTTGCCCAACATTTTGTTTAAATTAAAATTTCTTTTGGAAACAGAGAAAATTTTAAATTATCAACTAAGTTTTAAAAATGTACTTTTAGGTAAATATTTTGCTTTCCAATAGAAAAAAAAACTCCTCAAAATTACAAGAAGTCAAATTATAAAAATATCAAAACTTTAAAAAAATTTTTTTTATTTTCAAAACATTAATGATTTTTTTAATATTGGATTTATAGAAAATACATAAGTCTCTCATCAAAGGAGTAACAAACCAAAACATATTTACTGTTAACAGATATATTCTTATATCTTTAATTACAAATCACATTAAGTAATAAATATTATCTAAGAATTATAAGTGATACCTGGGACATTGGTGGAGCTTCTCTATATTGGTTTTGCATCTGTACAGGCATGGTTCCAGGAACTTGATTAGGTGGTGCACCAGTTGGCCTGTTAGGGAACTGTTGCATCATTGATGGTTGATGAAGGTTGCCAGTAGTAGGAGGAGGAGGAGGCATCTGTTGACTGGAGGAACCAGGCGGCCCACTAAATCCCATATGTGGTTGGTTATTGTTGGATGGTACAGAAACCATTCTGAAAGGGATTAGGTTCCATTACATGTTGACAATTAATAGGAAGAAGGTGTAAAAAGGAGGCAGACTAATACTGTTTAAAAGTAAATTTTGAATTGCTTTAGAATTTCAGTTTTATTTTTATTCTTTAAAATTTTAGCACTTTCCAGATCTAACTTCTGTAGTTTCTTGATATCTTGATTCATGTAGGCATAATGCCTAGGATTTTTGAGTGTACATGAAATGAGTTGTGAAAGATATGATTGTCTCAAGGAAACTAAGACTTATGAGTGACAAAAGCCAGAACTAGAAATCAAAACCTGGCCTCTAGCTTAAACAAAGAGGAGCTTAACCTTTTACCCTATGATACATCAATCAATTATTTGACTTGGGTTGATAATTTTGAAGTCTGTCCCTTCTCACTCGTACTTGTTCCAAATTTTCATTATAAGAGAACAAACTTCTAGGTCACACTGAAAGCTTGTACAATTAAATTTTTATCAGGTCATTTAGCATAAGCAAAAATACAACTTCTAAAACATTGCTATGCTTTATTCTTATTATATAACTTGTTGAAAGAACACACTAGTTCTATTACTCTTTTACTTATTTCAGTCATTTGACTGCGGCCATGCTGGAGCACCGCCTTTAATTGAGCAACTCGACCCCGGGACTTATTCTTTGTAAGCCCAATACTTATTCTATTGGTCTCTTTTGTTGAACCGCTAAGTGACAGGGACATAAACACACCAGCATCGGTTGTCAAGCAATGCTAGGGGGACAAACACAGACACACAAACACACACATATATATATATATATACGACGGGCTTCTTTCAGTTTCCGTCTACCAAATCCACTCACAAGGCTTTGGTCGGCCTGAGGCTATAGTAGAAGACACTTGCCAAGGTGCCACGTAGTGGGATTGAACCCGGAACCATGTGGTTGGTAAACAAGCTACTTACCACACAGCCACTCCTGCGCCTATTAGTATACTGCTACTCAATGAGAAAGTGAAGAGCAGTTTCAGTTTAATTTCTACTGGAATTAAATTAACAAGGTAATTTTTTTTTCTTTTTAGGTATCTTACTGATCATTATATTTTCCCAACTCAAGCAACAAAATTAAAAATCAAATGATTTGCAATTATGCTGAGTCACCAATAAAATACATGAAGCTTCAAGATAGAGAAAAAAAATGAACCAACCTAGGGCCATCTGTTGGATAGTTTCTGAAATTTGCATTATCTGTTTGGGGTCCATTTTGTGCATGGCCACTCATTTCATATTGACCAGGAGGCCCCATACCTTGCTTCATAGGTGGAAATCCTGTGGGTCCTAACAAAGACAATAAATAGTGAATTGTTAGAGATACAATATTGTTTTTGTTTTTTAATACATTTTAACCACATACTAATGTTCACTATACTGTAGACAAAGTTATCCTACTTATTATTAGGCTGAAATTTTTGAAAGTTAGTAGTTCAAGAGAGAGAGAGAGAGAGAAAGAGGAGAGAGAGAGAGAGAGAGAGAGAGAGGGGGGAGAGAGAGAGGGGAGAGAGGGGGGGGGGGGCTTTGTAAAGAGTTAGAACCTATTCAGAACTAAACATTTTTTGAATGCATGAATAATGTTGGGTGCCAGCATTTGTAGGAAATATGATATTACTTATAAGAAGTGGCAGATGCAATATTGGCTATATTTCATTTGGGAGATCTCAAATGATAAGCAGAATTTATGTCTTATGTTTCTAGGTAATCTTAACCCCCTTATCAATGGGAATGGGTTAACTAAGGCTTCTAGCTGGAACTCCACTTCTCTCAATGATCAGCTGGTATACTTTGAAATATCATCATAATTTAATATATGTTTTCCACACTGGTATGGAAAACAGACATTGAATAATAAATACATTTCCCAAATGTTAAAATTAAGGGATGTTTCTCCCATCTTATCTAAAACTTGCCAAAGAAACAGACAACATTTGGACTTCCTCAATAATAAAATAACAACACAATTTTGCTTTGCAAGCTAAAATAGTGCAGTCATTTGTTCCTCTTCAAAATATGACTGAAGCAATTGAAATGATTTTATGATGAGCAAAAGGATTAGAAGGGACAATAGTAGGCATCCTCTACTGTATTGGCACAAGGAACACAATGTTTATCAATACTGAATGACCGAAGACAAGATAAACAAGTGTGCAATGAAGACAACAAAATGATCTTACAATGTAGCATCTTTTGATTTGGAAATTTGCCAGATGGTTTGAAAAAATTTCAATGGGGATGAGATATCATGTGATTGCAGGGTAGAAACCATCACTAAACCTTTTAAAAATTTAGTGTAATAGATGCAAGGATCAAATCATTTATCTGTTAATTTAAATCAATATTTTGTTGAATAACTTATCCCTAAGTTAATATTATAACTCCACATACACTATATCACTAGCTTCAAAATAGACAAATAGTTGATGGTAGTTAAGTTAGCATTAACATATCTAATGCATAGTACATTAGAAAACAAACTAGGACTAATTATATATTGAGAAAAAACAATATTAGTCAACAATTAAGACTGTTTACATTTTTCTAGCAAACATGAGGGACTATATAGAACATATTTTGGTTTTCTCATGTTCTCACCAGCAGAGCAAAGCCTTAATCATACTTGCTGATGTACTGATAACAAAAAGTAAATGTACAAGATTTTACAATGATAGAAATTAGAATTATTTAGGGGTTACATAACTCAGAAATATGCTCATCACTAAGGGATAGCATTGGATGGCACGACCCTCTCACTATTCAATGGTGCACCCTCAGATTTACAATAATACACTTATTTTGAAATTCCACTTTAGCATTATTACAAATTAGTGCCCACCCAGAATATAATGAAGCATGCCCAGGCCTCAAAGTCTGGTGACAGGTCTGCTCAGAAATACCATCTGCATGAAAATATTCCCTTAATTTTAATATTTATGACAAGCAAAAACATTTTCATTCTATTTTGCATTTAATACTAATGTTCATTTTCTTTTTACTGTATAGTTGAGATCACTTCACAACGACATGATTCCAGATTTGACCCCACTGCATAATACTTAGTCTACAGCCAATCCCATCCATGTGAGTGAAATGGGTTAAATGGAAACTTTGTGGAAGCCTGCTGGACACACAGTACCAGCTCTAGAGCCCTAGCCTTAATTTTCCGCCTGGTTTAATAACATCATACATCATTTGGTGCCCTTAGCAAAGTTCATTCTGCTCCAAGTATTTTCAATTACTCTTTATTCTTTTACTCTTTTACTTGTTTCAGTCATTTGACTGCGGCCATGCTGGAGCACCGCCTTTAGTCGAGCAAATCGACCCCAGGACTTATTCTTTGTAAGCCCAGTACTTATTCTATCAGTCTCTTTTGCCGAACCGCTAAGTGATGGGGACGTAAACACACCAGCATCGGTTGTCAAGCAATGCTAGGTGGACAAACATACATACACACATATATATATACATACATACATATGACGGGCTTCTTTCAGTTTCCGTCTACGAAATCCACTCACAAGGCTTTGGTTGGCCCGAGGCTATAGTAGAAGACACTTGCCCAAGATGCCACGCAGTGGGACTGAACCCGAAACCATGTGGTTGGTAAGCAAGCTACTTACCACACAGCCACTCCTGCGCCTAGATATTCTTTTTCCTACTTTCCCCCTATAAATCATGAATGCTCTGAAAAAAAAGTCATGGTTATTAATCTCTTTCAACTAAGCCATAAAAAGGTAATATTTATAAAAGAGACTGTGGATTTCATAGGTGACAATCCAGTTTCTCTACCTTGAAAGCTATAATAAGTCCACTTTTACTCACAGTTTTAGTGAAATAAGTTTTTATTGTTTAGATTTCTCCAAATGCTAATTTGTGAGAAAAATTCTCACAAACATTCAAGGTTACACAACTATTTCTCATGTTTAATTTAGCACAAATAGCATTCTTATATCAATATCATTTTAGAGCAGATACAGGATAAAAGAAAAGTTTATAGAAGTTACCTCTTATGCCAGGTGGTCGTTGTACCATATTTGGCCCATTATACATGTTCTGTCCAGGCAAATGAGGTCGTGAAGGAGGTGCTGCTGATACCTGGATCCCACCTCCATGTGGAGTTACACCAGGGCCAAACCCACTATGATACTGAGGGTTCATTGTTGGTGAATAAAATCTAAAACACAAAGAAAGTAAAATCATAACAAGATGACTAATAGTAAATATGATCAATGTGATGACACTTTAAGTATGGTTGAAGTACTTTTATTTCAAGAACCTACTTATTTCAGAAGCATATAAAAAAAAGAGTAAAGAGAAGAGGAAAAAATGCATAATTCTAAATGTATAATTAGAAGACTTCAAACAAAAAGGACTTGAAAAACATAGTTTGCCACATAAAAGCAGCCCTCACATCCTGTAAAGTGGTTGGCATTAGGAAGGGCATCCAGCAATAGAAACCATGCCAAATCAGGAGTCTGGTGCAGTCCCCCACTCTTAGCTTGCCAGCTTTGGTCACCTCGTCCAACCCACACCAGCATGGACAATGGACGTTAAGTGATGATGATGATGATGATGATATTCCATGAATTCTCTCTCGTTTTTTTATCTTTTTAGTTGTTTCAATCATTAGACTGCAGCCATGCTGGAGCACAGCCTAGAAGGATTTTTAGTCGAATGAATTGACCCCAGTACTTATCTTTCTTTAAAGCCTGATACTTATTCTATCGACCTTTTTTGCTGAACCGTTAAGTTACAGGGACATTAACACACAAACACTGGTTGTCAAGCAGTGTGTGTGGGGGGGGGGGGTATCAAACATAGACAGTTCGTCAATAAATTACAAAGAGAAGAATTCAGAAGAAAAACCATAACCTATTTTAGTGATATTTTCAGTTTTCATGGAACACAAGATAATGTTCAGGTCATGTTAAAATACCCAATACAAAAAAAAAAATCAATGATGATAATGATACTAAAATTAACGAAGCAAAATTCTGATGCTACAGTCTTAAAATTAGAATGGAATTTTTACTGCATACAATGCAATATCTTAGAGTAAGTTCTTTTCAAATGAATGAGCAAGTGAATAAAATTTATTTCAGTTCAACATGGTCTCTTAAATGTACACTGGCTGGTAGGTGGCACATTGAAGACCACATGTTAGAATTCAATATGGATCTAAAAATGAAAACTGATGAGACTGATTCTTAAAAGAAAGGAGTGAAAATCACAAAAGAACAGTAGCTTTACTGAATATTAAGCTTATACTTAAAATCAATTGGAGAATAAATTATGGAAAACAGGTCTCCAATATTTTCAGTTGGGAAAGGACATTCAGTTCAAGTAGATATTAGATACATTTAAGGTTAAGATACAAGGTAAATAATTAGAAAATACCAACTAAAAATTTTGGCTGTTATCAGATAAGTAAAATAATAATTAGGTGCTCCCTCTTGTATTCTCTTATCAGAAAGTATGAACAGTTATTTCTATAACCCATCTGTACACACAAAGAATTATGTACAACAAAATCATTTAAGAGCTTGCTTGATATCTATTTTAACTATTTTGAGATATGCCTTAAATCTTTTGAAATTCGTTAACACATGGTTAATTTATTTGCCTAGACATTATCTGACGGCTGAACTGAATGAAAATTTGTCAAAATCTGACTATTTTATCCCAGTTTTGACTTGTCTGTGGGATTTTACATTTGTCCTAAATAACAAACATACAAAAATATGCTTGAAGCAGACTTTTACAAGCAGTCTATTATAAAACTGTTTTCTTTAGAGAAAAATTATAAATTCAGTATACATAGAAGCTTATTAGTCTTATCCAAACAGTCATGTCTGCAGCATTTTACGAAAGCGTACTCTTGTAACACACACGCACACATAGATAGATATGCCCTACCTTTGAGTTTAGATCCAATGCCATTTATAAGTGTTTGCCCACTTATCACTATTTCAACATACCCCACTTATCCATTACCCTGTCTCCATGTATGTTTACTGTATCACTAATTTATTAGATACAATTTTCGATCCATTAGAGGTGTGGATAGACACAGGCATGGGTGTGTGGCTGAGAAGCTTATTTACTAACCATGTGGTTTTGGGTTCTGTCTCACTGCGTGACAACATGGGCAAGTGTCTTCTACTATAGCACTGGGCTCACCAAACCCTTGTGAATGGATTTGATAGACAGAAACTGAAAAAAGCCTGTTGTGTTGTTTTGTGTGTGTATGTATGAGTATGTATATACCTAAGTTTCAACATCATGTGATGGTTGATGGTAAATGAGCATCACTGTCATAAAAGTGGGGCTGCTTCCTTCCAGTCTTCCATGAAAAGCATGTCAAGCTATGGGAAAATGTTACCTTGCTTGGAAACAGAAGAGGGTTGTCACAAGAAGGGCATCTAGTTGTAGAAAATCAGCTGCAACAAATTCCATCTGACTCACGCAAGCATGGGTGGCTGTGTGTGTGTGTGTATATATGCACACACAACATACAGATCACCAGCCACTTTACATAGGCTACTGAATGAATTTTATCATAGCACCAGCACTAAATGTCCTTGAAAGACTAAAGGTAACTGGCAATGCTATGCTATCACCATGAGTTTGCTGACCTCTTTAAAAGAGTCTTCTGAGTACATTTTACCAAGACACTGGCACTAGTGAATTTCTTTATGTCCTTGAGTCCTCACTACTCTATGACATGTTTGTTCACTCATGAAATAGACCAAGGTTTACAGTATTGAGATTAGCAATATAAAAAGAACCATGATGAATGGGTGGAGGTAACAAGAGGTAATATGGGAGCAAGAGGGTAATAGATGGGAAGAGCATGCTATTCTTAGTTATCCCAGCAAACAGCAGAAGGTGATAGAAAGTGAGAGGAGTGATGGAGATTGACAAGGTATCAAAAGCTAAGGCAAGTACTATATGTTGACACAGTAGCAACAATCTGTATCAAGACCCTAATATTGATTCTGTCAACCCTCCATCATTGCTACTAGTTTCTAATGGTTATAACTTTCATTTGGTCATGTTTGCACAAGTGAAGTGATCGTGTTTAGCACTGCATGTCACCAATCATCTTGTCACCATCGTACAAGCAGGGGTCTCCATTGATGATCTTATGTGAAAACATGTCTGACCAAAGGGAAATATTACTTTGCTTGGAAGTAGATGAGAGTAGCAACAGAAGGAGTATCTGGTCAAAAATCTGCCTCAATAAATTCTTTATGATTCCTGTAAGCAAGTGTACATACATATATGTGTACACAAGGAACAGCTATAGCTGTGTAGTTAAGAAGTTCAATTTCCAAGCATGTGGCTTCAGGTTCGGTCCCATTTTACAGCACATGTCTACTACTACAGCCTTGGGTCAGCTAAAGCCTTGAGAATGAACTTACTAAACAGAAAATGTACAAAACTCAGATATATATTGTATGGCAAGAAGTTTGCTTCCTACCCATATGGTTCAGTCCCAGTGTGTGGCACCTTGGGCAAGTGTCTTCTACTATAGCCTTCGGCTAACCAAAGCCTTGTGAGTAGACTTGGTAGACAGAAACTGAAAGAAGCCATCATGTATGTGTGTGCGTCTTTGTCCGCTACTCCAGCTTGACAACAGGTGTTGGTGTGTCTACATCCCCATAACTTAGTAATTCAGCAAAAGTGACTGATAAATTATGCATCAAGCTTAAAAGAAAAATAAGCATTGGGGTTGATTCGTCCAACTAAAATTCTTGAAGGTGGTGCCCCAGCATGGCTGCAGTCTACTCACTAAAACAAGTAAAAAATATATGTGCCTGTATGTATCTGCAAGCATTTTGATGAGTTTTCATATTTGCACTAGTTAAGAAAAAATAAATAAATAAAGATGCCGAGCCACAAATGTTAAGTATGTCTCTAAGATCATATCTTTCAAGGTTGTTTACTATTTTACTAACATATCTAAATAATTCAGAAGTAAAATGAAAAACTGAAACAGAAACAGCAATATGATGAAACAGTTTATGTTTACGAATGCTACAAACATCAGTTTGTGTGTGTGTATATATATATATATATATATATATATAATACTACAAAAATACATATGTCTTAGAATCTCAGTAAATTGCTATAATAGGTAACAGCACAAAGGCATTCTTACTATGACCAGCCTATTTTATATAATTTAATCATTTCTGTTAGGTGTTACTACTGAAGATTAAATGCTCAAGTGAGGAATTTAAAGAACCACTTGAATTTTTTTATTCTGCATTCTTTTTTTCTTTTACTTGTTTCAGTCATTGAAAGTGGCCATGCTGGAGCAGCATCTTGAAGGGTTTTAGTCAAGCAAATTGACCCCAGGACTAAACTTTTTAAAGCCTAGTACTTATTCTACCAGTCTCTTTTACTGAACCACTAAGTGACAGGGATGTAAACACACCAACACTGGTTGTCAAGTGATAATGGGGAGACAAACACACATACGTATAGATACATACATACACACCACATACATACATACACACATATATATATATATATATATATATATACATATATATTTATTTTTTTATTGCTCACAAGGGGCTAAACATAGAGGGGACAAACAAGGACAGACAAAGTGATTAAGTCGATTACATTGACCCCAGTGTGTAACTGGTACTTGATTTATCGACCCCGAAAGGATGAAAGGCAAATAGCCTTCTTTCAGTTTCTGTCTACCAAATAGTTTCACAAGGTCAACCTGAGCTATAGTAGAAGACACTTGCCCAAGGTGCCATGCAATGGAACTGAACCTGGAACTATGTGGTAGGGAAGCAAGCTTCTTACCACACAGCCACATCTGCACCTATATAAAGAAAATCATTTTGGATTTGTATATTTTGAATATTAGAAACTTAGGATAGGAACTGGAAATTTTCTTTATTTAATTTAAAAAACAAAAGAAGACAGTTATGCTATATATGTAATTTAATATGTTAAAATCATTTAACAAAATAAAAGGAAATGTTTACTCTTTCCCTTCCTTTAATACATTTGTTAAAATTTATTCTTCTCATGCTGTCTTCTATTTTTGCTCATTGCTCGTATATTAAACTATTTAAACATATCAAATGAAATTTACTGCACATATATTAAACAATGAAGTGATGAAGACTAATATCAAGATGTTACATCTCACAGAGGAGATGATAAAGGACTATGTTGATTGGCAATGCATGGCGCTGAAGACCTGACAACCCATACAAGAATGGTGAAAAATACATTAAAATGGGAGCAATAATGGAGGTTGAAATATAAGTTTATATGGGCCTTTTGCCTCTTTTTGTACTTGCTAAGTTTATTCACCTGCTCTTCCAATCTATTCAACAGCCACTCATCATTCTACTGCCTCCTAACTATTTACTGTACCACACTTGGAATGATCTAGATCTGTCCATGCTTAACCCCCAACTCTACCACCATCTGTCTCTCTCTAGGTGAGGCACACACCTCACCAGTGGGGCATAGGTTACATCACAACAGAGTGTAAGGAAGTAACAAGTAAATATCCTGCAATGTTTCGAGTAAACTACATTTTTTTTTCTACTACCACTACTACATATCTATACAGTAATGCCTCGATATATGAGTTAATTTCTTCCTGGAGACTGCTCATAAAGCTGGGCAATAATTTCCCATAACAGCAATAATAAAAAATACTATTATAATTGTTTTCTGAATTCCTTTCATTCACACTAGACTCACATACACCATCACTTGTAGACATGATCACTGATTCACAAGCACCCATAGATGGACTTACAGATTGCTTCGAAGAAGCTTTTTTTTCGGTCCCTATAAATTTCTCAGTAACACGCAGATGCATTTGTTATGGTAGCAGAAACTTTTGCACTTTGTTCAAAATTTGGATCTTGTGCTTGGAAAATAAAACTCATAAACCCAGAATCTTGTAAAGTGAGGTATGACTGTATGTGTGTGTGTATATATATATATATATATATATATACATGTGATCCCTTAAGCACCACCAGCTCAAATATTGTCTCCTCTGTCTTCCCTCCTTGGGATCTTTCCTTCTCCTTGTTTCCGACAAAGAGCTCCGCTCGAAACGTTAAACCCTCCTTCCCTTCTTTCCTGAGCGTCAATAATACTTTAATTGTTCCACGTCCTGCGTTGCTGTGTTTTTTTCTCTCTTTTTTTCTGTGTTTTCTTGTTTGGATTAACTATATATATATATATATATATATATATATATATATAGTGTGGTTAAGAAGTTTGCCTGGCAATCATGTGGTTTTGGGTTCAGTCCCACTGCATGGCCTGTTGGTCAAGTGTTTTTAGTATAGTTCTGGGCAAACCATTTTGCAGGGTATATAGGTGAGTGCATTTTATTGGAGCACAAGCACCAGTGAGTTTGTCATGCCTTTGAGAAAACTAAAAGTTACTTTTGGATCACCACTAGCTCTGCTTATTTGCAAACCATTTCACAGAGTGTACTGGATGGGATTTATTATGATACCAATTGTAGCAAGGTGGTCATGAATAATACATATCAATATCAGTAAGGAGTACAAACAGAATATATGAGATATATGCACAAAGTCCTTTAAGCATATATTATCCATGATGATGGGTGGAGTGTTGGAGAGAGGGTCAGATAGATCTTGATTGGTAAGCTAAAGAAATTCACTGTTATTCTTAGTCACATAGGCAATATTGTGAATGTGAGAAAGAGACTCATTAGGAGATGAGCAATAGAGGTATGACCACTAGAAGTGTTAAAGGTAAAGGTAATAGAAATATAACTGGCTGGCATGGAGAACAGACAGGTGAGTGATAAGAGGTATGTGTGATAAAAGAAGTGAGTGATAATTATGGTAGAGTGATGAAAGTTTATACACATGCATATGTGCACTCATACATATTCATGTATTTTGTAACCTATATATACTGTAGATATGAAGTCTACCTCTTCCACAGGTTCCACACACATTGAGCACACACCATTTCTTCATAGAACTGTCCTCCTCTATATGTGTTATGTGCCTATACCAATGCGGTCTTCTCTCTTGCACACTACATGTGATTATTTTTTTATGCCCCATTTTTCTCTCTGCTGGTTTCTACTCTGTAGCTCATGCATACTGGTATTACACATTTCTTTCTAGTCTTTGCAGATCCTTTGATTAGGAAAAACAGTCTAGACAAAATGGTGTTCAGCTCTATGACTGAAAGAAATAATGATTCAACTGCAAGAAAAGTACTTCAGAATAAACCACTGTTCCTGCATTGTGTGTGTGGTGGGTGGGTGTATATATATGTATATATATATATATATATGTTTGTATATATTTGGAAATAACAAGGGACTGGGAGTTGTGGCAATTTGCTGTAGTTTAGAAGACACACCAAGCTAAGTAAAATCGCTGTCATCCATATATACAGGCTTGTCCTTTACAGGTGCTGGTGCCAGATAAAATGCACTTGTGCTAGTGTTGTGTAAACACATCCATGCTGGTGGCACGTAAAAAGCACCCAACACACTCTATAAAGTGGTTGGTGTTAGGAAGGGCATCCAGCCATAGAAATCATGCTACAACAGACAATT
Organism: Octopus sinensis; assembly: GCF_006345805.1. Taxonomy (NCBI): domain Eukaryota; kingdom Metazoa; phylum Mollusca; class Cephalopoda; order Octopoda; family Octopodidae; genus Octopus; species Octopus sinensis. Next base: position 176,406,931 of record NC_042997.1, read on the forward strand.
GGAGTCTGGACAGCTCCCTGGTTGGCCACAACCCATGCCAGCATGGAAAATGGACATTAAATGATGATGATGATGATGTATATATATATATATACATGCACATAACTAGTAAGACAACAGTAGAAGTACTTAGGAGTAAGCAACTATAACTAGTATTTGTTGACCTGGATGATCTGGTGACTGCTGAGGAAGCTAGTAAAAGTATAGTCAATAAATTGATAGTAAATTGTATAGCAATGAATGTAGTGGACAGGGGCTCAGCAGAGCTTGAACATTCTTTCACATGCTCAGAAGGATTCCTAAAAATAATTGATAGCTTCTGTTAACTAGCTGGCATTAGTAGTAGTGGAAGTGAATATTCCAAAAGTAAAGAAACCAGAAAAAGCATGGGTTGGAGAAAGTTCAGGGAACTATTACCTCTCTAGGTGACAAATGGTTCCGCTCTCTGGATGAAAAGCTGATTGTAAGATACTTGTACACAGATTGCAATGTTTATGATAGTGAGACATGGGTCTTGGATGCAGAGGGCTTGCAAAGATTAGAAAGAAATGAAATAAGTATGTTCCACTGAATATGCAGTGTCAATGTGCACAAGCAATGGAGCACAAATGAGTTAAGAGTAAAACTGCATATAAAAGGAATCCAATTCAGGGTATAAGAGAGAAGACAGTGCTGCTAAGGATGTATGATGCAATGGAAGATGAAAGCTACATAAAGAAGTGCAGAGCACTTCAAATAGGTGGAGTCCGTGGAAGAAGGAAACCAAGAAGACGTAGAGTGAAGTGTTAGATATTGATCTCAGGATGTTAAACCTCTCAAAGGGACTGAAATGATTGGTGACACACAGCACTCAACACACTCCCACTTGTAAAAGCATTGTGAAACCAATGTTAAAGTAGAGGCAGTGATGAAAATGGAATTCATATGTATATATGTGAGTGTGTACATGTGCACACAATTGGGTTTCTTACACAATATGTTCCTGTCATGTCTATATCTAGTGACCACCCAATCTTTGAAACTCTTTCGTCTTTCTATTGCTCAACCTTCACCACTCTCTCCCAAACACCCTTCTACTTATCATACATCTTTCTAGTAAACCTCTTCTCTAATTTATATATATTATTTTGACACTGAATTATGAAGGTAGAACCTATTAATACTTAAAATTATCCTTTCTGTACTGCTAGCTATCATTTCCTCTCCCTTGTACCACTTCTTATTGACATCCATCTTTCACATACCAAATACCTCCATCACTATTTACACTAACCACCCCAACCACATCTCTCTCTCTCTCTCTCTCTCTCCTCTTGCAACCGTCCCTCACCCTTCTTGATTCTTCTTCTGTTGTTAATTGTTACTACTCTTGCTTCTATTCACCTTCTTAGATACCTTACCTTGAGGGTACAAACACATCATAGGGTAGTGAGAAGTCCCTAGCCATAGATGATACAAAGAAACCTCACTAGTGCTGGTGATACAATAAAATGCAACAAGCAGACTCAGTAAAATGGTTGGTGAATGAACAGAGACAGCAATGGTGCTAAAAGAATTCTTTAGCTTTTTCAAAGATGTGACAACCTCTCAAGTGCTGGTACCATGATAAATTCATCTTATATACTTTGTATACTCTATAGATGATGATAGAAAAGGATTCCAACCATAGAAACCAAACCAAGAATAAAGCATACATGTGAATCATCGTCTTCTGATCTATTTAGAAGGGCAATGACTTGACCTGGCACATACATACACATTCCTTTATTTGTTTAACTTACCAGACTGTAAATATATTTGGGACTCACCTTGAAAAGTTTAGTCAATCAGTAATCCTAGTATTTATTTGTAAATCTGGTATATATCTTATTGATAAATAATTCCTGTACTTGGTTGTTGATCCACTAAATTGTGGGGTATAAACATAGAACACCATGGGCAAGCTGCAGCTGAGACATTCTGAATGGCATGTCTAATGAAAAATTACTTTGAATTTTTTTAGTTGTGCAACCCAGCTGATGATAGCTCTGTCTCACACAGTCCGCTTTTCAAAAAAGGTTATCCATGTGTGATATAAAGAAATATACACACACGCACACGGCTGAACAAGTGATTAAGTTTGCTATGGAACCACATAACTTCAGGTTCAGTCCTGTTATACAGTACTTCGTCTCCTACAACAGCCTCAGTACAAATGTGTTGAGATAGAAGTTGGGGATGAGAGGAATCAAATGTAGCATGCAAGAAAGAAGACTATGTTGGTTTGGATATGCATATGAATGAAGACAGCTGTATAAAGAAGTGCTGATCACTGAAAGTGGATGGCACATGTGGAAGAGGGAGATCCAGGAGAACATGAGATGAAGTGGTGAGGACTGATCTCAGGATGCTGAATCTCACAGAGGAAATGACAATGGACTGATATGTCTGGCAACATGAGTTCTAGAAACGCTGTGTTCTACCCACATGTAACAATAAAACTTTTCACACACCCCACCCCAACAAACTAAACCACATCCCTTCCTCACATTTCCTCTTTTTATGCACTATGCTTATCTCTTGCTCCCCAATCTTGTCCTCACTGCTCTGTTCACTGTATCATTGCTATCCTGTAGTCCCCCACCCCTCTATATACCCAAGTTTCACCAGTCACTGCATCCCCACTCCTGAACTCTTTGCATCCATGTGAAGACTCTACTCCCTACACATGCTCCTTTGGCATTACCCAGCCATTTATATTTTGACCCCCATAGCTTGAAGGTATGCCCAGGTATTTGACACTATCTATGTTGCTCTACTCTACAATTCCATTTAAATTCTGATCCCCATTCCATGTGAGTATACTCTGGCACTTTGTCACAATCTCTCTTTCTCTCTTGCTGTCTCTTGCACTCTCTCTCTCTTTCTCTCATTCTTCCCTCTAGCTAGGTAACCATGTATCTCTTCTGTTTTATTCTTGATCACTCTCTCTCTCTCTCTCTCTCTCACTCTGACTGGGTAACCATGTACCTCCTGTACAGCAAGACACCTGTTTCTGTCTCCCTGTCACACTCTAACCTTTCATCATCTGGCACAACATCACCTCCAGTGCCCCCTACTCTCTCAAAGGATCTTTGTCTTACAAGTTACTTGATGACCTGACCAGTGCTGGTGCCACATAAAAAACATCCAGTCCACACTGTAAAGTGGTTGGTGTTTGGAAGGGCATCCTGCTGTAAAATCCATGCAAAACCTGACCTTGCCTGTGCTGGTGCTATGTAAAAAGCACTAAGTCCACTCTACAGGGTGGCTGGTATCAGGAAGGGCATCCAACCATAAAAACCCATATCAAAACAGACACTGAAATCTGGTGCAGTCTTCTGCTTAGCCAGCTCCAGTCAAACTGTCCAACCCATGCCAGCATGGAAAGCAAACGCTAGATGATGATGATGAGTATATATTATATAAATATATAGTATACAGACATATATACATATATCATTTAAGATCTGTTCTATGTTGTTAAGGAATGGATGGTTCGACAGGATCTGACTAGTGCCTGAGGGCTTTGTTGGTCTCCAGTATCTGCTTTGACAAGGTTTCTACATACAGATACCACACCAGCACTAGTGGGGTCATCAAGTAATTCGGAAGAGAAGACCTTCAGTGAATGGAGGTGCAATATTGATGGGTGGTGGTGGTGGGGACTTATGCCAGGTGTAAAGAAGCTAAAGATTGAAAGAGGGACAGGAACAAGTGTGTTGTTGTAGAGGAGATACATGGGTACTCCAGCAGGAAAGGGAGAAAGAATGGTGAACGTGAGTTATCAGGGATTACCCTTGATATACAAGAAGGTGGATAGCAAGAAAATAACGGCAGAGAGTTGAGGAAAGCTGGGTAGATAGTTAAGGGAGATGAGGTGAAGAGTGGGGAAGATAGAAGATACACAGTGACAGAGACAGGGGTCAAGTATATAAAAGGGCGGACATAGTGAGTTACAAAAAGTGTTGTCAATAGCATAGATGAGGTTTTCAAAGAAATGGCTTTTAGTGGACACAGTGTGATAAAAGATGATGTTGGGAGTGCAGAACATGTGGCAAGGAAAGTGATTCTAAGAAGACATGTTACTGGTAGCACACAAAGAGGGAAAGGAATATGTGTAGTTCTGTTCTCATATAATTACAGCAGCTGAGTAATAGCACCATAGGCAGAGGGGTGTTACAAAGATGAGTAGCTGGGAAGATTTGACAGGTACAGAATAGGTGTGGGGAGAGGTGTATAGACATTGATGACATACTTTTACAACCTCATTTTTGTGAAGATGAACATGTGCATGATCTTCGAACTTTGAACCTCACAGTGGCAACGACTAGTACTGAGACCTTTGATGACATGCTCTGCTTAAGAGAACCCGTCAAGCCAAGTGTCCCCATGCTGGTGACACATAAAAAAAAAAATCAACCTTTGAACATTGGGCCTTACGGAGGCAAAGTGGCTGAGTTCCTTTTGAGCGTTGGGCTTCATGAAGGCAAAGTGGCCAAGTTCCTTTCGAGTGTTGGGCCTTACAGAGGCAATTACTAAAACCTTTGGCATTATGTCGTGCTTGAGAAGAAAACCCATCAAGCCAAGCAAAATTGCAGTCGTGGGAGATACTGGTGACATGTCGGTGGCACATAAAAGCACTCGTTACACTTTGGTGTGGTTGGCATTAGGAAGGGCATCCAATCGTAAAAACCATGCTAAATCAGACTGGAGCCTGGTGCAGTCATCCAGCGTGCCAGCCCAGTCAAACCATCCAACCCATGCCAGCATGCACAACAGATGTTAGATGATGATGCATGTATTTATAGGTTATGTAACTATACAGAGATGTCTTCCTTCATCTTCCACAAGTATCATTCATATTTAGTGACAAGTACTTCTTTATGCAGCATACACATTTATCATCACATTAACACCTACTTTTTCATGCTTTCATGGTCAGACGGAACTTGAAGCAGGTTTTTTTTTCATGGTTGGATGCCTGTCCTGCTATCAACTGAAAGCTGCTTCCAAGCAATGTAAAATTTCTCTACTGTTGGACATATTTTTACAGAAGATTAGCAGTAATACTGATGATTTACAACCAACCATGATGTTGAAACAAAATAAGAAACATCAACACAGAGATATACAACAGGCCTCTTTCAGTTTCTAACAAATCCAATCATAAAGTTTTAGAAGACACTTCCTCAATGTCTCATGTGGCAATATTGAATTTTTAACTTGGTGGCTGGAGAAACTAACTTCTCAGTCTCACATTCAATCTAACACCTATTACCTCATCTGCATCTCCATATATGTATGTAAGTGTGCATACATGTATATATCACGCAATGTTATGTCAAGACAGTAACACATGTATACAGATGTGTGTGTCTAATTACTGTCTTGATAGCCTCTAATAGTTATAAATGACATCATCATTATACAAGCTTGTGTCCTTCATTTCCAATTTTCCATGAAAACATGCTGGCCATGGGGAAATATTACCTCACTTGGAAACAGAAGAGGGCTGACAACAGGAAGGACATCTAATTGTAGAAAATGTTTCAACAAATTCTGTCCAACATGTGAACATGGAAAAGTGGACAGTAAAACAATAGTTATATATGCACATATGCATGTGTGATGTGCACACATACTCACACACACATTTCACTTTCTTTTCTTTTTCAGGTACTATTTATAAACAGCCCAGTGTAGCCCTATCAATATAAATATGCAATGAAACAAAAAAAGCTGTATGATTACCATGCACATATCTTGCCAACAAAATATGAGTGAAAGTCATAGAAGTATCATTGGAAAAGCAAGATAATTCATTTAATTTAATTATCTGTTTTAAAATCTCTTGTTCATATAATAATTATTGGCTGGTTTTCACAACCCTCTATTAGTTGGGCAGTTCACCATTAGAACCTCAATGCTAGCATTCTACAAAGAAATAGTTGTGTAAAATAGTGATAACATTCTTAGCAAAATGTTCAATCACCTAGAATTGCTCATATAAATTGCCCTGCAGCCTTTTTTAAGCTTGGAGGTTTAGGCATTTTTGCTCTATCTGATGGGTATAGTAAAAACACATTTTGTTGCAGTCATGGCCAAAAGGCTCATGCCAAGCCCTCATCAAATTTTTTAAGTCTCATTTGGAGAAGAATGTGTGGGCTGAGGAAGGTGCTGATTTTCAGTAACGACAAACTTGGCTCAAGTGAATGGACCTACTCTCAGTATACATGTACAGGCCAGAGTATCACAGCTAGGATAGAGCTTTTAGCCTTGGTAGTCATGGTAATTCTGGATCCAGAGGGTTCATTGATTGGCTCCCTTCTCTAGAGACTCACAAATATGTATGCTGTGTATACCATCATTTATGTTTATTAATTCAGGTACAAAGTGTCACGCATTATATAGTCTGGACCTTGTCTCTTAGCCTTGTAACAATAAATGATAATTAATACAATCACTCTCTTTTCTGGCCTCCCCACCTCTATCTCTTTACCTTGTATTTATACACAACCCAGCATGGTACAGGATAGCATATCCACTCACTTGTCCTTTACCACCAAATGTGACAACTGCCTTGCAACTGCTCAATATGCAACATAGAACTATTGAGACAGAATCACTCACACTCCCCCAGGATACCTTTTTTCAACCTCTTCCTTCCTACCTCTACCCACATAATATAGACAATCTTTATACCGAGCTGCATAAGATCATTATTTCCATGCTTGTAGCAGCTAAAACTTCTTCCATACATTGATGGAATGTAGAAACAAGATGGACATAGCAAGCCACATCACAAGCTACCTGTGTCAGCAGGAAGTGATTCTGAAAAATGAAGTGACACGGGGTAGAAGAGACTCTTGGTTCTTTTGCATGGGGCAACCTCTTCAGAGATAAGGACATAATAAAATGTACTTAGTACACTGATAGCTGCACCATGGGTTACTAGTCTAGAGCAGAGGGAACTCTTTCATCCTACATGAGACAACCTTTCTAGTACCCTCAGCACAATACAGTGCACCCAGTCCACATTCAATGATGAGACCCATCCCAACGTAAGCCAGCATAGAAAACCAGAAATAGAAAATAATGATGATAATAAAACCACCTGTGAAAGATAACATATCGTATGTTCATTGCAGATTCCAGCACACATCAGTTAAAAATGGTTATCAATAAATTGTGATTTCTACTTCATTTCTTTACATTTCTGGAGGGTCAGCATTTTTATTACAATGTAACAATTTTGAAGAAAAAAAAAAAAAAGTAGCAGCTCTCTGCTATTTCTAATACCACAAAGGAATTGCATTTAAAGCATTTTACATTTATTTTTAATTCATATACAGAGAGTTTTAGTTAACCAAAGGATTATTGGTGGTACTACAGTATGTTAACAAAAGCACTTAACTGACGATAGAGGAGTTCCTTTAGCTTAAAGTAGATACCATAGCAAAATACAGTTCCATCATTGTACACAAAGGGAACAATGTATAATTTTCATAATCTTTCATCAAAATTTGATGTTAATTTATGTTCCAAACACCAGCTTACTATTGATGAAGTTATTTTAATAAGTTCTTCAAAATTTTCAAAATAAATTATAACAAAGAATGTATCTCAACAGGAATGTAATAACAAAAAGGTTAAACTTAGACTACTATAATTTATGAAGCAGTAACAGGAATCAGCTGATGCATGCGTATCTTAGCACATGTACTGCAAAAAGCAGTTTTGTATACCAATCTTTTGTTGAGGAATGTCATGCTTGAAACTATTTTCTGTTGAGATATGTCAAGTTTACTGAGGCAACTTGACTTGCAGAAAATACCAGTTCTATTTTTGGTAGATATTTAACATCATGAAATTTAATTCTGCAGTTAAAGGGTTAAATCACAATGTGTGAACGATTTTAATAAAAAGCCTGTGGATTTAGAGGAAGAATTGTTTCTGGCTGATGTCTGACCATAGTGAACTACTGCTATTAATTTATTAATGACAAAATTGTATCAGAGTATATTACAAATGATAAAAATACTTCTGAATATTACCCTTTTGTTACTGTATTTATTTTGAGATGCTCTGTGTTTCTTTCAATTACTTTAAATATAACAGAGAATTTAGTAAAATAACTTAGTTATCATTCAGCTAGTGTTAGGAACATAAATTGTGACTAAGATTTGGTGGAAGATTTTAAATCAAAACTTATGTAAACAAGATATTTGTACTCAGAACCAGAGCCGGTTTCAGCCGGGTTGGTATCAAAAGGGTTAAGGATAGAGTAGCAATGAAAGGTCAAGTTAATGAACATGATTTCTATAAAGAGATATAAAAATGCACAAATAAAAAATACATTAAATCAACTGCCTCAGAAAAAAACAAAAAAAAGAATGTCTTAAGAAACTCAATGTAGTTACAGTCAATTAAAAGTCTAGTTCTTTATACTGATGTTGATAATACATCTCATAAACCATATGTTACATGTTGAACAATGTATTGACTTGCAATAGTCTTGCTTAAAGAAAATAGGAAGTGCTTATATTTCAAAGAAAGAAAAATTCTAGTTGATTACATCAGAATGTATTTTTTATATTTAATTTCTTCTCGCGTGCACGTGCATGTGTAAAAAAACTAGAAATAGTTGGAGCATATTCTAGTATCATGAAAAACATGTAAACTAAAACAGAATATATCTATTACAAAATGAATTTAACTTGTTGAATACGTAAGCAAATTTAAGAAATAGACTAAATGGCAAAGTGGAAATAGCTATGGGTTAAGAATCATATATATTCAAAGAGAGAGGGAAGTGGATGTTATGAAGGAAAGTGGCATGATCTGCACAGTCTGGGGTGAAGAATTGGTAGTTCAAGATTTGGTAGAGGAAACAGTTAGGGATCAGATAACATGGAGAAAACTAATGAAATAAACTTCAAAATGTGACCTCTGCTAATGGAAGATATTTCATTAAGGTGAAATTATTGTTAGTTTATCAGTAATGGTGTTGATTATCTGTTAGTTTTCCCACAATAAAAAATCTCAGGTTCCCAACAGAAACTATCATACTGAATTGAGTCAATGAAGCAGTTTTTACATGGTTACTTGACCTGTTAGAATTAGCAACCAAATCTCCTTCAAAATGTCACCATATCATCTTAAAACAAATTGAACAAGTGTTCCTGAGTACAACATGCCAAATAAGAAAGACTAAATGGTTGCATGAGAAAAGCCAGTTGAATGATCAAATTGAATCAAATGATAATCAATAAAATAACAAGTTAGCTACTAGAGACGTAACTTTATCAAATGCTTATTGAAATGCTTGGTTTTCTTTTCTTCACATTCCTAGTTGTTAAACAACTTCTCACTTCTATCACAAAAGAACGGCTAATTCAGTTATTGCGAATATTTTTCAAAACATTTACTATTATGATGTGTAAACATTTTTCAGAACATTTACTATTATGATACATCGTTAATTTTTTGTTATAAATTTCAATCATTATGCCCAATAATAACTTTACAAAGTCATACAATGAATAAGAATTCATCTACCAAACAGAATCAAGAGTGATAGTGGCTCTAGAAGGATGTTTAGGGATTATTATAATGGATAAAGTGGGAGCTACTGGTCAACGAGCTCGATAGGTGTAGTTTGAGATAGTGATGATTACACAAAAATAATAAATAACAGTAAGGTATGTGGTTATTTGACCTGTTAGGAAGAACATCTAAATCTTCCTGGAATTACATCCTAGTGTCTTAAAAATAAAAGGAGACAGAAGATAACAGAATCCCACATATGCTTTAAAAAAAGATGGTTATGGTTGAAACACCATTGGGTGTTGATCTGTTCAATCAGTACTAAACAAGGGTCAAATAATACCAATTATTTAACACAAAGTAACAGATGAAGGTATTACTTGTCCAGTTTTTAATTGAGTTCAGATAATACTGAAATACTAAAAGAAAAACATGATTTATTGCTTTTAACAACTGTAATATTGCTTGTGATATTCTGACAATCACAAATAACATATACGACCTTCGAACGTTGGGCCTCACAGAGGCAATGACAAGTGACTGAGATCTTTGGAGATATGCTGTGCTTGAGAAGACCTGGCAAGCCAAGTGAGACTGTAACCGTAGCTTATGCCAGTGCAGTATAATTGAACCATTTAAGAGTACCTTTCAATCATTGGGCAATAAACTGCGCTTGCAAAGACCTGTTGAGTCAAGTGAAGTCATTGTTGTGGCCAATGGCAGTAGTACCTGATCGACACTCATGCCAATGACACGTAAAAGCACCATTCAAACATGGTCAATGCCAATGCTGCCTGACTGGTCCTGTGCAGGTGGCACAAAAAAAGCACCATTTGAGCGTGATCATTGCCAATGCTGCCTGACTGGCTCCTGTGCTGGTGGGACATAAAAAGCACTATTCAAGTGTGGTTGATGCCAGTACTACCTATTTGGTCCTCATGCCAGTGGCACATAAAAAGCACCCTCTACACTCTTAGTGTGGTAGGCGTTAGAAACTGTGCCAAATCAGATTGGATCCTGGTGCAGCCTTCTGACTTACCAGCCCTCAGTCAAACCGTCCAACCCATGCCAGCATGGAAAGCGGACATTAAATGACAACGATGATGATGTTACAATGTTATTTGTTAGTAGAACTGGTAGAATCAATATAGAATATTGCCATATTTTTCCTGGGTCAATGTTCTGAGTTTGAATCCTACTGAGGTCCCTTTTGCCTTTAATTCTCCCAGGGTTGATAAAAAAAATTACCAGTGTACTAAAGTGCAGTCCTAACTCCCTACACATGTCATATATTTAAATTTCTACAGGGTAAATGGCATAGAGCATGAAAGGATGTGTGTCTACTGAAAAATGAGAGCAGAAGCATGGATCATGCAACTACTAAGTCATATTCAATCGTGAGAATTAACCATGTTAGTTATTTGTTAAGAAGATATTTAAATGTTGTTGAGACATCAGACCTTTCTCTCAAGGGAATCTTTTTCCTCATGATAAGCATTCTTTGAGTGTCTTACAGGATGCGTTATGGATAATACTAGCACTGCACTGTTAGTATTATACATAAAACTTCCTCATAATATAGCCTTCCCTCATCATTCACATTGTGTCCCTGAGATCTCACACTAACAACTTTTCTGTAATTCTTCACCTCTCCCCACCTGAGTGTAATAGTCTTGAATATTACATTCCTGCTCATATTTTCTACATAATCATCAACAGTTCAAGTACATCAATCTCAGTGGTATAGGAGGGCCTGTGAAGGCTATGTACATAGCCCATCCTTCCTTTAAACCAGTAATGGGCAAATTGTGACCGACCTAATCAAAAATTACTTGGAATTTTTTTTCTTAGTAGTGCAGCCCACCTGATGAGCCATGCCTGATGTGGCCCACTTCTCAAAAAAAGGTTGCCCATGCCTGCTCTAAACCAAATCATTAAAAGGATGTATGGCAGTCCACCTAAATTATCACATTTGACAATGGATTGACTGAATTATCAAAGCATTGGACAAAATGCATTACAATATTTGTTCCAGTCCTTTATGTTCTTCAACTTTGCTTTGCATCCCGCTGGACTTAAAGTTGACCACAGTGGGATTTGAACTCTGAACATAAAGTACTATAACTAAATACTCTGTCAATCTGTTTCTAAACAGGCTACAAATTTGAGAGAAGAGGTTACACAAGTGAATCAACCTCAGTACTTGATTGGTACTTTATTTCATCAAAGGAAGAAAGTTGAACTCAGGATTTAGACTCAGAATATAAAGGGCCAAAACTAAATACTGCATAGCATTTTATCTACTGTTCTAATGATTCTGCTAATCAACAACCCTAATAGCAGTAATAATTGCACTGATTTTATACATAGTGTATGTGCAGTCTGGAGATGGACTCTAGAAGGGCCAAATTTATCATGAAAATAAAAGAATATTTCAAATAACTTTTTTCTTTCTTTTGAATTTCACGTTAATTTTCATGTAGTCAGTGAGTGATCCAGTGAGGAAGTTCTAACTTCATAAACGTGTTTGACAAAGAATTTATCTCTTCAGTGGCACACCAAAAGAATCATAGATGGACAAATCAACAGATTACTAAAAAATTAGCCAAGGAATCTGTTTTTTTTCTCTTCACATCCTTTTGTTTCTACTATGTCTGTGATCAAAATAACTTTCAACAGTCGACTGTAGCAAGATAGAATGGTTTATTGCTATAAGCAAAGGTAGACAGTTTGGTTGTATCACAGAGATGAGTTTTAGACATTTTGTAGACATGGGTCATGGTCCAAAACTCCAGGTTCACTAGAAAAGGAAGAGGTCTAAATCAGAACTAAATATGGGACGTCACCAGCATGAGATTTTAATTAGTTACTTTTCAGTTTAAAGTATTGCTGAGGCCTGAAAGGCTTACTCCCTGTATTATTTCTGGTCCCAGTATTGGTGCCTTTTAAATTATTTTGAATTATGCATAATCTGAGAACATTTATGAATTAATATAAACTGCTACAGTTTAGAAAATGTTTATAAAATCATTTAAATTATTTCTATTCGTCAAGCTAATGAAGTCTATCAGTATCAACCATAATAATGAATTTGAAATTTTAAAAATATATAGAACCATAAATAACATTAATAAAATATAATCAACAATAACATGAGGGCGGTTTCTAATAGTTTTATTATGACACTGAATTTTGTTTTCCCAGTGCCAATAAACTGACATACATTCAAGTTACATAAGTTTCTAAACACTATACGGTATGCCACTATGTGAGGGTGTGAAGATCTGTTAACTGGTAGAATCAGGGGTTCATATTAATGCTCCAACATAGATAATGAAAATAAATAAAACCATTTTATCACGTTAAAAATTATTTCAAGTAAGATATTTTTTTGTTTATATATTTCTAGCTAACATAATGACAATGCACATTTTATGTGCACAACAATAAAAGTGGCACTGCATAAGATATATTAAGAGCCACAGCTGTGGAGGCAGAATTAAATCATTGCTCACACTTGATTGTGGTTTGATTATTGGGGGATCAAACGGAACTTAAAATCAGGACTCTTATATTGACTGATTGTTAATAAGATTGCACGTTTAAATCGTAATATTCCTGACACACCATTACATGGTACATTGACAGGAACTCTATTACAACTCGTTTGAACCCGATTTCTTCATTGCGTCTGATGCAAGCTATCACTTATTTAAAATTAGTTGTAGTAACTTTAAGGTAATAAGGTAATTTCTGACTAAATGAGTCAAAAGAATTAAATTTTAAACAAAAATTAAAGTATACTTAACAGTGAGATATTCTCACGATTCTTCTAATGTAGACCTGATATGTTTGATTAAAAAATTCTAAAAAAAGAAACCCTTGTTTTAATATGAAATGAAAATCTGTGGTAAAAAAGAAAAAAAAAGCAGAAAAGAAAGAAACTGTTGGTCCAGTAAGAACATTAAAAAGCTAAACTCAGTTCTTCGCAATATCTATTTCGGTACGGCGCTGTTCCGGAGACAGTTTTTCGCCACCCATCTAGGGTCCATAAATAAGTACCAGAGATTCTACTCAAATCAAAAGAAATTACTACAGTTGTTTAGATTAACAAAAATAAAAAAGAAAGAATCCTGACCAATTCGGGTACGTTATAAAAAAGGTATTTGTTGAAAGTTCCATTCCATATTTTCCCATTCAACCAAATTTTCTTAGATGTAGAAATATCCTTTCCCCACCCCAATTAAAAAAGCATATTCGGCAATTCATTACAAAAATACATATAACAGATTATTAAAAACAAAATCTTTCAGACAGTTTTCTTTTTAAGGACGATGTATGACCCTTAAATTTCTGAAGGTATTCATTCAATTGCTTCAACAGTTAACCTAATGATGTATTGATACATATGACGTTAATAGAATCAATTCACAGATGTAACCCGAAATCGAGGTGTACATAATCATTAGAATACTTGATCTATTTCCAAATTGTCTACATGTAAACTTAACATCAATATCCATTTAAAACATCTAGCCTTTGCGCTTTAAAACCAGATTACTTAAACGAAGAGGTGGCAAAAAAAACAGTTTATGTTATAAATAATTTGTAAAATATGTCGGCCGGCTGAGTTATGGAAGTTTGGAAGAGCGATGTGGAGAAGCCAAGCTGTCAGTTTAAATGTTATCGCAACGGGTTCTGTTAGTGTTTGTGACACACCTACACAGATGATTTTTAAAACGATCTTTCATTAATATATATACCATCTGCCTATTAAGAAGTAAACATAGTTGTCGTGTAAGTTTCCAAACGTTGACAATATGTTGATCATATAGACAGAGAGAGAGAGAGGACCTCGCTTGAAAAAGTAAGAAGAAAATAATGACCAAGATCGGAACGTTTGGTTCATTATAAATATGTCTTCTGCAATTAATGAAACAGCTCATCACAGTAAATAATATATTCTATGTGTTAAATTTGTTAAAGTCTGGCTATCCACATACAATATGTGAGACTTGGCTGGAATACATTCTAGCAGAATCAACACGTAGGCAGGTAAAACCACCTTAGCAGGATTTTTATATTCCGTACGGAGAGATAAGCCAAAAATCAGAATTAAGGTTAATATATAGAGAAAGCTTAAACAATCTGAAGACATAATTTAGAAAACTAAGAAAATTTTTGTGAAGAAAATCTCTAGTTTTCTGAGCCAGTAGCTCGAAATATTGCCTAAATTATGTCGTCAGATTTGCTTCGGGATTATCTGTATGGAAGGATAAACCGCTGCTACACACAATCTGAGAAGGTTAATAACTTGGAGGCGAAGATTTCGAATTGGTTGAAAGTTGTGAAGAGGAAACAACATAGAATAGATTTATTAGTTGTCAATTTGGACAAGTTGAGGTTTAGAATTGTCACTGCATTTAGAATAAACCAGCGAGGAAATGCTTGATATACTATACACACACACACTATACATATATATATATCTATATCTATCTCTCTCTATATATATAGAGTTAATAAAAAAAAAGACAAAGTGTAGGAGTGTATCAATATGATTATGAAATAGGGTTTTTGATGAGGAGAAATTAATTCGCTACAAATAATGACAACCCGAAGACAATTTATGAGAGGTACAAATCGACGGAATCTGCATGAAGTTCTGGATCCATAAACTAACGGAATATTTCCTCTATTTATAACAGAGAAAAAACAACACTTACCTTAAAACGTCACCAAGATATCAATTAAAGAATACGGACTAAACACATGAGTATCAATGTAACAGATAAGTAGCAAAGCCCAAAAAAAAAGCAATGGGTCAAACAGACTTTCCAAGAGTAACTTAGTCCGTCTCTCTCTCCTTTTCTTCCTTCTCTCTTACTCACTCACTCACTCTCTATCTATTGTCACTCCCTCTCTTTCCCCCTCTCTCGATAAACAGTATCACTGATACTTTCTCACAGCTTTCAGTCGACGCTGTGCCACGTACCGCTCACTTCCGGTACACATGCGTACTACCTGCCACGTAGACAGGAAGCATCTGGAATGTTGGGATGTGAAGTGTCGCGTGTACAAAGAATGATGCGAGAGAAGAAGGCGTGAACAATTTTTGTTCCTGGCTTAATTCTACCCTTTTATTCCGTTTTAAATTCAAACCATAATTTTGCAAGATTTATTTATATTAAAAAAAAATTAATCGATAATAGTATATTTATAAATAAAATTTTATTCCTGTTTAATTTCACAAATTTATTCCTATTGCCTTCCAATCAGCATAAACCATTGCCTTATCTTGTTCGTCGTAGATAACTGTTTATCAATAATTAATTAAACGTCAATAAATTCTATATCTTTTCGTCCTTCCATTATATATGGAATTTGTTTCTCAAATTTTTTGGAACAGTTCTCTTTATTCACGCTATTATTTGAATGAAATATATGTTCGATCTAGAATCTAGTTTTATAATTTAAAAAAAAAAATTTGTTAAAATTTGTTTATTTTTCTTATTGTCTTATATATACTCACATCGAAGGATCGCCGTTGGCGGAATATCAACTATCGAAATAAATAGCAATTTACTCCCTCGTTCCCATCTTTTTCTAAAAAGTGCTTAAGTCAGCTGTTATCTGAAAATGGAAGAAATTACTTAGTAAATACAGAACTTTCCAGCTGATATACGCATAATTTCTCTTAACTTCGACACTTTGTTGTGAGTTTTTGAAAATCAAAATCTTTTGTATATCATATCACAGCGAAAAGTGATTAGGTTTCAACTCCCAATTGTCTATGAGAAACGTATAAACGTTGCCTCAACTCTCCTTTGTCGTTGATAAATCTGAAAGAAGTGTGTCACACTTCCGTATCACTTTTGCTTTTTTGGTTGTACTTCTAACATTTAGAATAAGAAAAAGAGAATATTTTTTAATCTGTGGTCAACTTTGATAGTTAGTTTTTATTCCATGGTGGGTAAATTAGCAGAATTGTTAGAGCATCAGAAAATTTCTGGTATTTGTTCCAACCCATTACGTTTTGAATTCATATGCCACTGAGGGCAACTTTGCGTTTCCGTTTTCCAGAGTTGAGGAAATTAAGTACTAGACAGGTATTGGAGTTGACTAATCTTGGCTTTGTGTGTGTTAAAAATAATTATTATTAATATATTTTTAGGGTAGAGTTTCTCAAATTATAACCTTAGAAAATTTCACATTGAAATTATCATGAAACAGTATAATCATGATGTAAATGGAAATATTAATTATAAATGTTAATGTTTCTTACTTGAGATAAACATTTTAAAAGAAACATTCGTAGAAATTACAAATTGTCTTGGAATAATTAAAGTAAACTGTTTAGTGAGAGATTAATCAATATCTGAACTTACACGTTCATGACTTAAGTTGTGAACAGCTGTTTCTTATATTTTATTATTCTCTTCAATGCTAAATGATGATGATGATAATGAGGATGAAATAGTTTTTGTCTCAATTTTACAAGAAAAATAAAAATATATAATAGTGAATGAGGATCAGGTCAACATGAAAGGAATTTGATGTAGCTAGGTTGGTAAATACTTCAGCTAGCAAACAGAAAAACCTTTATAAATGAAACATTAGGACACTAAAATAATTCCAAGGATTTCTTCTCTTCAACAAAGTCTTTCTTTCATGTATCTATCTTAGAAGATTATATACACATCACTCATTTGAAACACCATCAGCCTCAATGATATTCAATAATTAGAAAGAATTTATATTTCCAGTATCAAATATATGTAGCCTCAGAAATTCAAATCAATTGATTTATTTATGTTTATTATGTGGCGTGAAAATAGAAATTAAAGCTTTCGACACGTTTGCATTTTTTGATTGATCCAATGAGCCAATGAAAGAAGTCTCTGTCAGTCACTTGACCTTCTAGAAATAAGCAATATAGCCAATTGTGACTCAGATTCACCATAAAACATTGAGTGTTATATCTTGTATCTAAACAGGAGATGAAGAAATATGCTCAGAAAAAAAAAAGAGAAGAAATAATATTAAACTGAAGATATGATGACAACAAAGTAGCAAAAATATTGACATTTTCAATAATAATTTATCAGAAGACTTTTTGTTTGTTATTGTTTACTTTCACACCAGCTCTGATTGAACAGACTTATGAGCAAAGGTATTATCATTTCTTTACCAAAATAATAGGAAGATTTTTTTTTTTTTTCTTTTAGGTCAAATAACAATATAGGGGTTGGAGTTTAAAATAAGTCAATGAAATTGTTGTTAGTTTGTTTGCTGAAAAGTTATGGGTTTGTTATCCTGTTACTGGTAATAAGCTGTATCGTAGACAAAGAGCTTAGTGACTGCTCCACCTACAAACGTATATTCTGGTGTTTTCTGCTATCGAAATCAAAACTTCTTACAGAAATAAAGGATCTTGTAAATAGTAATGTTATGCAGTCAGACTAGTTACTACTCTAAAACAGAATAAATTTTTATTGTAAACATTATTGTAGTAGAATTATGGTGTGCAAGAGAGATGACTGTGTTGCTATGGTCATGTGGTGTATATGGATGAGGACAATTATATAAAGAAATGCCAATCTCTAACTGTGGAGGGAACCTGTGGGAGAGGTAGATGCAGGAAGACATGGGATGAGGTGGTGAAGCATGATCTTCGAATGTTGGGTCTCACAGAAGCAATGACAAGTGATTGAGACCTTTGGTGATTTGCTGTGCTTGAGAAGAATCATCAAGCCAAGTGAAATTGTAGCTGTGGCCAGAACCAGTGACATGTCAAAGCACCTATACCAGTGACATGTAAAAGCATTCATGCTGGTGACACAGGAAAGCATCCATTCTGGTTCAGATAAGAGCACTTGTGCCAGTGACACATAAAAGGCACTTATGATGGCAACACATAAAAGCACTCATGCCAGTGACACATGGAGTGGTTGGCATTAGGAAGGGCATCCAGTCATAGAAACCAAGCCAAAATCAGACTGGAACCTGGTACAGCTCTCCAGCTTACCACTTCCAGTCAAACTGTCTAACCCATGTCAGCAATGAAAGCAGACACTAAATGATGATGATGATGATGAATTATTAGTTTATATAATACCACCCATAACAAGATGTCGCAAGCCTATAAGCTCATTAGATCAGATCTCATTCCTGTTAACATAACATTTAAGCAATTGGGACCAAACTACCCTCTAAACAAGATGCCAATCTGTTACAAGGTCAACCTCCATCTGCTGCTGATACTCATTTTCAGCTAATTAAACTGGAGCAATATGAAATGCCTTGTTCAAGACACAACATTTCACTTAGTCCAAGAATTGAACCAACAATCTAATGATTTTGAGCCAAATACTTTAATTACTAGGCAATGTGCTTTCACTTGACAGAATGAAATCTATGAAATTCTTATTAGAATTTGAACTCGGCACTATGAGACAATTGATAAGAATGTCTTGAAGTATCTAAAATGAATAAAAATAAATGCGCCCTTTTGAAGCCTAGCCAGACTCATGGGCCCAGTTTCCTGGTTTCCATGGTGTATGTACTCCCCAGCAGGATGGGACGCCAGTCCATCGCAACGTTACTCATTTTTGCCAGCTGAGTGGACTGGAGCAATGTGAAATAAAGTGTTTTGCTCAAGAACACAATGCATTGTTCGGTCCGGGAATCGAAACCAAAATCTTACAATCATGGTGTTGACACCCTAACCCCTAAGCCACGCGCCTCCACCTTGAAGTATCTAAGCCATTACATTGGAAATTCAAATGTATATGTGTGTGTGTTTGAGTATAAAACCATTTTAACAAAAATGACAAGAAAAAGACCAGCACAGACAAGAGAAATTGAACAAAGAAAATTTAATTGCTACCAACTATATAAAATATAGTACTAAGAACAAATAAAACATATAAGCACAGGCATAGCAGTTTGGTTAAAAAGTTTGCTTCCTAACCACATGGTCTAGGATTCAGTCCCACTGCATTGCACCATGGGCAAGTGTCTTCTACTATAGCCTCAGGCTGACCAAAGCCTTGCAAATGGATTATTAGATAGAAAATGAAAGAAATGCATCACTATGTGTGTGTTTGTGTCTTCTTGTCTTAACATCACATGTTGTAAATGAATATCATTCATTTCCAATATGAAACAGAAACATGTTTGGTCCTGGTGTTATTTTCTCGGATGAGTCATCCTTTACCTTATTTCCGACTACCGGCCGAGTATACATGTGGAGACAGCCAAAAAAGTATTTGACCCAGACCACCTTCTTCCAACTGTTAAACATGGAGGAGGATCTGTGATGATCTGGGGGGGGGGGCTATATCTTGGAAATACGTTGGCCCAATGGTTTACCTTCATAGCAGAATTAATAGTCAAGACTATTTAAGCATTTTATCTGATGAAATTCATCATATGGTTGCGGAACTGTTTCTGGAGAGAAAAGCAATCTTTCAAGATGATAATGACCCAATTCACACTGCTAAAGTTGTTAATGAATGGCACGAGGAACATTCTAGTGAAGTTGAACATCTTATCTGGCCACCACAATCCCCAGATCTCACTGTTATTGAACATTTATGATGCATTTTAGTAAAACAAGTAAGGTGTCAATATCCTCTACCATTATCATGACAAGAACTGGAGGCTGTTTTAGCTGAAGAATGGACAAAAATTCCTTTGGAAACAATTCAAACTTTGTACGAGTCCATACCTCATAGAGTTCAAGCTGTAATTACTGCCAAAGGCAGTCCTATCCCATATTAAAATAAATTTGTTTGAAATTTTAAGGTGTTTCCATTATTTTATCCAACCCCTATATCTATCTGGTCAGACAATGTGTTTGCATCAATACAACTTTTCCATGCCAGATGTCCCAATTTTCCATGGTGGTCTTTCACTTCTCAACTTGATATGCTGCTCTTCTTAGTCTTCTAATACCTTCATGTCCATGCATCTTAAAATTTCCAGCAATGGGAGTTCAGTGGATATTTCATACTTGCTTCTTCAGCAGTGTCATGTATAATGTGTTCTTTCTTTGATTACTGAGGTAATGGTAGGAAAACTGCTATCCAGTCATTGCTTCATAGGATGTTGCTGACTAGAAAGATTAAGAACTTCATAAAGCATTCTCATTTAGTGTCAAGCTTCTTTTCAAGTCTCTTGTTCAGTGTCCATACTGAAAATTCATAGAGAAGTACCGATTCAACAATTGTTTTGAAGAGGAAGGACTTAGATATAATTCCTATTCTGTCTAGAGCATTCCTAGCTTTTGCAATCCTTACCTGACCATCTTTTTCTGTTGTAACAAAGGCAATAGGTATTTCATGATTCAACTGAAGTATAGAAATTGATAGTTTCTTGTTTGAAGTAAAAATGTTATATTTATGGTGCTATACTGATGGTTTTGTAATATTTAGAAGTTCATTAAGGTGAGGGGTTGGCAGAAACATTAGAATGCCTTGTGGTATTTCTTCTAACTCTTTATGATTGTGAGCTTAAATCCTGAAGTTGATTTTGCCTTTCATCCCTTGGGATGGGGGTGGGTTGATGAAATTGAGAACCAATCAAGTACTTGGATTGATGGTATTGACTACTTCCCTCCCTTGAATTTTGGGCTTGTGCCTATGTTAGAAACTATTATTGGTGATGATGATGATGATGATGATGATAGGTTAGTAGAAACATTAAAGCATCAAACAAAATGCCTTGCAGTATTTGATCTAGTTTTTTTACACTCTGAGTTCAATCCCACTGAAGCCAGCTTTGTCTTGCATCCCTCCAGGGTTAATAAAATAAAGGGTCAGTATAATCAATCAGTCCCTTTCCTGTGCTAGAATTTATAAGTTCACTGTAAATTTTGATAAGGTAAACTCATTTAAAAAAGTGAGTTTATCTTATTAGGAATAATTTTTTAAAGGGATTCTAAATATATGAGTTGTATGCTGATGACAGGTCAATACCTAGAAACTGCTGTCCGTGTGTATCACTTAGGTTGACGAGGGAAGGATGACCTCCCTTTGCAAATACCTTAAGAGCATAGAAAGTGTGCCTAAAGCTAGCTGGAGACGATGTTCTCCTGGGGCTACAAGCTACAGTAACACCCACCCTTAGTGGTTAGCCATATTGAGATGGCAAATATACCTCACATTGTCGTGCAGTTACTGTTTATACCTCATTCAGAGATTTATTATTTCTATCAGAATTGTTTGATTATTTCAGCAAATATCAAGGCAAAATTTATAGAAGAAACTAATTTGTGAAAATATATACATACAGTGCCCAAAAGCTTAAAAAAGAAAAGAAAAAGCTTGAATATTATTGTAGAGAGAATCAGTCCTTTCTTTGTTCTTTAATGATCAGATAATGATCTCTGTGTATCTCTTGCTAAGCTTATTTTCCTGGAGTATAAAGTACAAGGAACATTGACAGGATCTATAAGTGAGTGAAATCCTACTTATCAAAGATCCAAAAGCTCCAGTTCAACCATTCAAATCTATTTACAGATCCTATCAATGTTTCTGGCACTTTAAGATGCTGTATATTGACTTGTACACTTATTTAACAATTATTTGCTGTTTTCTATCTGTTTATGCCAATATATTTGTTTGCTTGTCCACTTTTAATTTGTGGGTGCAAGAACTTTTGATGATTAATCCTTCTCATTCTATAATTATATTTGCTTCTGTTTGGATTAGTTACATGACTTGGAACCACAGCTGGCTTATTCCTGGTGAAACAGCTGCAAGAGAAGTTCTGGCACACACAAAAATCTGCTGTGCAACTGTTGGCTGAGAGAATACATTTTACAGGTTATGACATAATAGACTGGAATATAAAAAAAAATTATATGTAGGTGACTGTTTTGTGAAAAACCTTCAGATCAGAAGTAGATTTAAGAAAAAACTCAGCTGTACTGTCACCTTCTTTTGATCTTTAAAAGAAAACATAAGATTTAAAGTCATGTTAATGAAGTCTGTAACAGTGTAGTGTATGTGTTATCAGACTTAACTAGCAATCAACTATTTCACAGTTAGCTTTTGTTTATTTTTCTCTTTTACATTCTCTTGTCTCTCTCTCTCTCTCTCTCTCTCTCTCTCTATATATATATATATATATATATATATATATATAATCAAATCAAATCAAATCAAACCAAATCAAAATAGATGAACATCAATGGAATTTGTATCTTTGTGGTACCAGTACCGGTGGCACACAAGAAAACCATCCGAATGTGGCCGTAGCCAGTACCGCATCGACTGGCCTCTGTGATGTGGGCACATAACAAACACCATCCGATCGTGGCTGTCCGCCAGCCTCATCTGGCACCTGTGTCGGTGGCACATAAAAACACCAACCGAAGACCCGGCAAGACTAGTCAGGCCATAACCCGTGGCCCCTACTTGGGACGTAGTCAGTCCACCTGTGCATACCTTCCTTCCTTCTTGTGACACTTGTGAAGACCTGTGAAGACCTGTTGAGGCAAGTGAAAATCAAATCAAATCAAATCAAAATAGATGAACGTCAATGGAATTTGTATCTTTGTGGTACCAGTGCCGGTGGCACACAAGAAAACCATCAGAACGTGGCCGTAGCCAGTACCGCATCGACTGGCCTCCGTGCTGTGGGCACGCAACAAACACCATCCGATCGTGGCCGTTCGCCAGCCTCATCTGGCACCTGTGTCGGTGGCACATAAAAACACCATCCGAAGACCCGGCAAGACTAGTCAGGTCATAACCCGTGGCCCCTACCTGGGACGTAGTCAGTCCACCTGTGCATACCTTCCTTCTTGTGACACTTGTGAAGACCTGTTGAGGCAAGTGAAAATCAAATCAAAACAAATCAAAATAGATGAACATCAATGGAATTTGTATCTTTGTGGTACCAGTGCCGGTGGCACACAAGAAAATCATCCGAACGTGGCCGTAGCCAGTACCACATAGACTGGCCTCCGTGCTTTGGGGACGTAACAAACACCATCCGATCGTGGCCGTCCGCCAGCCTCATCTGGCACCTGTGTCGGTGGCACATAAAAACACCATCCGAGCGTGGCCGTCTGCCAGCCTCGTCTGGCACCTGTGTCGGTGGCACATAAAAACACCATCCGAGCGTGGCCGTTCGCCAGCCTCGTCTGGCACCTGTGTCGGTGGCACATAAAATCACCCACTACACTCTCGGAGTGGTTGGCGTTAGGAAGGGCATCCAGCTGTAGAAACACTGCCAGATCTGACTGGCCTGGTGCAGCCTTCGGGCTCCCCAGACCCCAGTTGAACCGTCCAACCCATGCTAGCATGGAAAACGGACGCTAAATGATGATGATGATGATGATGATATATATATATAATAGAAATATTAAAATTACTAAGTCTCTCTGAAGGAGATTACGGCAGCGTTACTGGATGTTAATAGTTATCGCCATGCTAATATGGCAGTCTAAATATAAGACTAATTTCCACTGTAACTAGGTAAATAAAATCTTCGAACAGACGGTCAGTAGCGACACCTGCTGGTTCTGACTACGCTGCATTGATAAAGGGCAACAACCCTGAAACATGTCTGCTGATGTCTGACTAGCAAGGTGAAGCGGCTGACCTCCCCTGTTCGAAGGTTGTAATGGATGCAGGTTCGTGTGTCATATAGCTAGCTAGAAGCGGTGGCCTCTTGGAGCTAATCAGCGACAGCTTTAGTCTTATATTTAGACTGCCATATTAGTATGGTGATAACTATATATATATATATATATATATATATATATATATATATATATATATATATATATATATATATATATATATATATATATATGCTTGCTATCATAGCAGGAATGAGATTTGCATATTTGGACATTTTCCTTTTTTTAAAATTCTTTTTACATCTAATTACTCAGTTATGAAGCCTAATGCTTGCAGCTTTTTACAGTGGCTCTAGCAACAGTAAAAACAAATAATAACAATGTTATTGGATTTGTAGTAATTTCCTGAGAATTGATCTTCTAACATCTCTGTCTAGATAAAGTATTCTTTTTAGCCACAAAAGCATATTCTGCAATACAAATCTTCAAATGTTGAACCTCAAATGTGGACAACTGAACATGCCCTTTAACTTTTATGCCAGCAATTAATATTTTGTGGCAGCTGTGTTTAATTACAGGCTAACTTCAAAAACTAATTTCTGTCTTATATTATTTACACACCAAAAGGTAGACAAATCATTTAAAAATATTTTTATTGTTTTCTTATACAAAGCCTTGATTGTAAATTCTTGTAAGAGATTGGCATCATAGAGATTTTAATGATCTAGATGCAACTTTAATATATTTCATATGAAGATTGCTAAAAGACAATTCTCTCACCTCCCTCTAGAAAATCATCCAAAAATTGAGCCAATCAGTAGGCTCTGCTTTGTGTCAAAGTCCATTAAAAGATGATTCTCTTCCACTACCATTTGTTGCCATAATATTTCTCACTCATATACACATTATTGGAGACTGTAACAAATATATATTTAACAGACATACAATTTTTATGTCTTTTTCTATCATATAGGCGCAGGAGTGGCTGTGTGGTAAGTAGCTTGCTAACCAACCACATGGTTCCGGGTTCAGTCCCACTGCGTGGCATCTTGGGCAAGTGTCTTCTGCTATAGCCCCGGGCCGACCAATGCCTTGTGAGTGGATTTGGTAGATGGAAACTGAAAGAAGCCCATCGTATATATATATATGTATATGTGTGTATGTGTGTTTGTCCCCTTAGCATTGCTTGACAACCGATGCTGGTGTGTTTACGTCCCTGTCACTTAGCGGTTCGGCAAAAGAGACAGATAGAATAAGTACTGGGCTTACAATGAATAAGTCCCGGGGTCGATTTGCTCGACTAAAGGCGGTGCTCCAGCATGGCCGCAGTCAAATGACTGAAACAAGTAAAAGAGAGAAAAGAGAGATACACATACACAAAAATAGGCAATTAGATAATTAGATAAAATAGATAATTGTGGATGTTGGCATAAGTGTGAGATAAGAAATTTGCTTTCCAGCCTCTTGGTTTCAGATTCATTTCCACTGTGTGGCACTTTGGCCAGTGTCTTCTATTATAACCTTGGGTCAACTAAAGCCTTGTGAATGGATTTGGTAGGTGGTAACTGAAAAAAGCCCATTATATGTATGTGTTTTTGTGCATATGCATGTGTTACTGTCTCCTTGCCATGATTTCACATGATATTTATAAACAAGTGTCATTGTCATGCAAACAGAGTCCTTAGTTTCCAATCTTTCATGAAAGTATGCCTGATTATGGGGAAATATTACTTTGCTTGGAGACAGGTAGGGTTGGTGATAGGAAGGGCATCTGGCTGTAGAAAAATGCACCACAACAAATTCCTCTGATGCACACAAGCATGGAAAAGTGGACGATTATGATGATGATGATGATGATGATGATGATGATGATGATGATGATGATGATGATGATGATGATGATGATGATGATGCATATATAACATATGTTCATTGTTAAGTCATCCAGATTATATTTTTCTCAAATTAAATATATAACATCTTTCTCATCCTTCTATTTGAGAAAGCATATGCAACCTTTATTTATCAGAAAACTATCACATATACATATACTTTTCAGATTCACATAAAATGAATTGTAGGGAGCCTCATCAAGGTTAGTCAACTCAGACTGCAAGAAATAACAGCAAAGTATTCAAGTCATTCCTAATGTCTTAAAAAGAAAAGACATATGATAATGTAGTCCTTGATACACTACATCTCTGAAATAAATGATTGCAAAAAATTTGATCATATGACAGTTGACCTGCTCAATGATAGTTGATCTGAGCTTAGCAGTAACTCTAATCCTCATCAAGTGAAGATGGAATAAAATGAAATCATTTTCATATATAAGTAAAAACAGGTAGAAAGAGGCAGAATCTAAACTTGAGTATTGAATGTTAGTTCCTATATTTTCTAGCATGTCAAACATTTCAAACTAAACTTTACAGCCAAAATAGGTAGGTTGACTTTGGAGGATCAACAATTCTGTGTGAAATGCAGCAGTGTTTGGAAAGATAGTGTTGATGCTTGAATGTTCACACTATATACTATGTTGACTTGTATGCTGAAAATACAGTAAGCCTATTAACCATTATAGAAATATTGTGACATGCTATCCATTAATTTGTTTTTATGGGAGACAGAATCTTTATGAAAAAAACTTTTTAACTTTTAAAAATTTGCTACTGTGCTGCAAATACTCAATGTAAACCACATTCATTTAAGTTTTACAATACCAGGCTACAATAGCTCTCTTACGTAGTCTATGTCTAACTCCCAAAATTAATAAAACTTTTTGGAATAATCAACAACATGCTGATTATTATGGATCTTTCAACATTATAGAATCAAATGTGCCAACTTTCTTTTGATTTTTTTTCTTTTGCCTCGTGGTATTTGTTTTAACGCTTTATACTCTAAATTTAAATGCCATTTGGTCTACCTTAACTTTCAACAAAAGAATGATGAAAATGTACCCATTCAATGGTGGTGAATAGAACTTGTAGCATAGACTCTATATATACATTTGAACATAGCAGGGACCAACTGGCTTTTGGCTGCTGTTTGTATCCCATTGTACCCACTACTCTGATTGGTTGGTATTGGCACAATTTGTCTCTTACTCTGTTGTGCCAACTGACCATGGATAGCCAGTCAGAGACTTTAGATAGCATCATGTGAACAACCTTTTTCAAACCCTATTTCATGCCTACCACTTTCTATAAAAACCCAGCTTTTTCCTCAATACATATCTTTGCTTCCTGACCTTTTAAGGTCAAGCCACTGACCACGTAGACACAGCCAGTTACAGTGACGACTCCACAGCAGCTACATTGAGACTTACCAACTTTGTCCAACAGCATTATAGCAACCTCTATCTTCGTCACCACCATGATGTCCTTAGCATTGTCAACATCATCTCTCTATGTACACAGCTCAGCAAGCAACTCGCCCAGGTTCCAACACTTCTCTATTCATGAATTACTTCACCATGGATCAACAATGAATATACAACCAGCAAGAACTCCTGTACCAAGTGACCCAGGTAGCAGCATCACAGCCACAACTTCATGTACGACATGTACCGGCAACTGGCTCAGCATCATGACCGCAACTTCTTGATACAGTATTTCAACTACTGTGTATAAATGACTATGAACTGGTATTATTTATCTTACTTGTGTCTATGAACATTTTTCTCACTTCTCTTTATAAACTCTTTCACTGCCTACTTATCAATATCCTTAAACATACACAACAAACACACACATCCATGCCTATACACACACGCGCATAAACTTTCTTCTCATGACAGCCTGTCAATTTATTTCTGTATCCATGACACCACACAGACACATGTTATTATATCAATAAATCTTCTCTTAATCATTCTATGTGTTTGTGTCTCCATTTTCTCTATGGCACTTATATGTACCATTCAATTATGTATTTATTGTTTCAACTGTGTGATGTACTAAAGAGCAATTCTTGTCACCTCACACCACACAGTTCCTACAAACTGAAAGAACATTGGACCAGATGCACAGCAGTTTTTGTTCCTGCTCTTTGCAGTCTGAGTTCATTCTGCTATGGTATACCTGGGGAGAATCTGTTATCTAATTTAACACTGCCACCTGGCACCATGGCTGCCTTTAGCAGAATCTATTCTGTTATAAGCATTTGGGCAAGTTGCTTTTACCAAAAGTCCTCTCTCAAATGCTTCAAAAACATTGCAGTAGAATTCTAGATTAATGGTCTGGCCCCTATGGAATGAATTCTCAATGCACAATGCCACATTTCTGGGGGTGATGCTTGTAGCAGGTCTTCCAGATGGCTCATCATCTTCGAGGGACATTCTTCCACTTTTGCCCCCGTGCCACTTGAAACATTGTCTCGTTGCCATAAGCTTGCTGAAGCATGCTCAATGTCTCTGTAGCAGACTTCACATGTTTAATGCAAAATTTCAGGCTGGTTCTTTGTTCCTGTCCATGACAAAATTACAGACTCTGCATACATGTGATTACAAAAACACAATTTTCACAACTTGCGAAGTGAACACAGTAATGCCACTTGGCACACTGCCTCATGACAATTGCTGCTATCTCTCGCTGTGCAAGCAACCATGTGCTGTCATCTGTTGATGCAGAACTACAGAACTAGTCCGAGAACTTTTTGATACCACCTCAAAGACGAAGGGACATAGAGGTGGCAAAAGATAGCAAACAAAAACTTATAATAGCTAGGAAAAAATTGAAAGGAAGTTGAACAGAATATAATTAACCCTTTAACATTTAAACTGTCCATTTCAGACCTGCTTAAATGCTAAAGGGTTAACTAAAATACATCAGTATATTTGGCAAAGTGAATAGCAAACAAGAGAAATAGGCTTAGAGTAGAGGGGACTCTACATGACCACATCTATAGTGCTGTCGGCATGATAAATGCACCCAATACATACTATAAAGTGGTTGGTGGTAGATAGAGCATCCAGACATAGAAACCAATCTAAAATTGAACAGATGTGGGTGAAGTCTTCAGGCTCATCTAGGTTGGCAGTAACTCCTGATACAAACTGTTCCAGATTCTAACAACCCATAACAGCAT
This sequence comes from Octopus sinensis, assembly GCF_006345805.1. Taxonomy (NCBI): domain Eukaryota; kingdom Metazoa; phylum Mollusca; class Cephalopoda; order Octopoda; family Octopodidae; genus Octopus; species Octopus sinensis. The sequence goes on from NC_042997.1 coordinate 176,436,182, forward strand.
TGAAAGCTGACGTAAAACGAGTGTGTGCATTATACATACATTTGTGTGTGTGTATGTGTGTGTAATATGAGGTAGGTATGTATCTCCTCTACACCAAGACAGCTGTTCCTCAATCACTTTAATCTCACAACACCTGGCACAAATCCACCTCCTCAATACTACTTCTTCAATCAGCTGAGTGGTGAGGTCTATCTTGCAAGTTACTTAGTGATCTCCCTAATGCAGGTGCCATGAAAAAAAGCACCCAGTACATTCTACAAAGTGGTTGGTGTTAGCAAGGGTATCCAATCATAGAAACCATGCCAAAGCAGACACTGGAGTTCAATGTAGCCCAGTGGCTCACTGGATACTGTCAAAACTGTCAAACCTGTGCCAGCATGGAAGATGGATGTTAAATGATGATGGTGATGAAGCTGGTGATGATGTCTGTCTCACACACAAGAGAAGGTTTATGTCTACTCATGACTTCATAGGCACCTAAAACAAATAGCATTTACCTGCTACTAACTCATTCTCAGTTCTGAGTGACAGCTGTTGTAGCAATACACACACACATGAGCACGCGTGCACACACACACACAAACATATATATACACACATACACACACACACATTTACACACTCACAGTGTATTTACTGTATTACTACAAATACAGAAGCATACACAATTAGACTCCTACTGAAATATATAATATTCTCTGGAAATAAACAAACTCTTACTCTTTTACTTGTTTCAGTCATTTGACTGTGGCCATGCTGGAGCACCACCTTTAGGCGAGCAAATCGACTCCAGGACTTATTCTTTGTAAGCCTAGTACTTATTCTATCGGTCTCTTTTGCCAAACTGCTAGGTTACGAGGGACGTAAACACAACAGCATCGGTTGTCAAGTGATGTTGATGGAACAAACACATCACACAAACATATACACACACATATATATATACATATATACAACGTGCTTCTTTCAGTTTCTGTCTACCAAGTCCACTCAAAGACTTTGGTCGATCCGAGGCTATAGTAGAAGACACTTGCCCAAGGTACCACGCAGTGGGAATGAACCCGGAACCACACAGCCACTCCTGCATAGTAACAAAAAATTTGAATCCATTCATGGATTTCTTACAAATTTACCTTGAATAGACATAAACTATCTTCAGTGATAGAAAGGACAAAAAAACAAAAGTTACCTAGTTTCAACATTTTAATATAAAAATGTACAAAAAAGACAATATCAACTATATCAAACATTGATGTTCTGAATGAAAAGTTTAAACTGAGCTATATTTAATATAATTGTAATTTTTTGTATTATTAACCTCAATTAAGATGAAACTTGCTTCCAACATTTACATTTGGCAAGGCAGTGAGCTGGCAGAGTCACTACCATGCACTGAGGTCAACTTTGCCTTTCATCCTTTCAGGATTTATAAAATAGGTACCAATTGATCACTGGGGCTGATGTCATCAATTCCCCACCTTGCTCTGAAATTTTTGGCCTTGTGCCATAATTGGAAGCCAATATTTACATCTGGTTTTTGGTGTTTATACCAAAAATAATGAAACAATTATCATCACTAAAGACAAAGTAAAGATTTTTAAAAATGTAATCTTTTTTTACATCTGGCATAAAAAATATAAAACCAATGAAAAACTTTTTCTCTCTGTTTTTGTTCATGGATATATTGTGTGTGTAACAAGAAGGTTGGAAGGACAATACCACATTTAAGAAGGTTCCAGATATAAGTGTTTACGTGGATGTAAGCAATATCAGAAGGCAATGTTTTCTTAGTTAATAAACATCACAATTTATGTGTGTAGTGTTTACATGTAAATATCTGTATTCATGTAGTGTTAAGCTAGGTTTGTGTGTCTGTGTGTAATGTTGGCATGGGTTGTGTGTGTGTATGTGTGTGTGAGTCTGTGGTGTGTATATGTGTATTTATATTCATATATACAATTATCATGGGATAAACTATATTTTGAACATCAGATGCCAGTATCTACTTGTGTGAAAATTCATTTTTCAAATTCTGATCTAATTTCATCACCTTTGACTGTTTTTATTTCTTTGTGTCACTCCCAACAGGCTCACAGAACATTTTTCTGAATATCATCATCATCATCATCATTTAGCGTCCGCTTTCCATGCTAGCATGGGTTGGACGGTTCAACTGGGGTCTAGGAAGCCAGAAGGCTGCACCAGGCCCAGTCTGATCTGGCAATGTTTCTACAGCTGGATGCCCTTCCTAACGCCAACCACTCCGTGAGTGTAGTGGGTGCTTTTTACGTGCCACCCGCAACAGTTAAACACTGAAGAATTGAGAAAGGAACTAAACATGAAAAGCTGTTGGTTGATGAAAGTAAGAAAGATAGCTAAATTGGTATTAACATTGATAGAAAACTGTTGAGAAAGTCTGGGCCTAATAATATAGTTGGTGTGCAATGGTATATTCTATTCAGTTGTGCCTGGGGAGAGTCATTTTCTTTTTGTTCCTTATAATGTAACACACTCATTGGTAAAATTTCCATTTATTTCTTGTTTTTATTTTCCTAAAATTTTCGTTGCATCTTGCAACCTTTTCAATAGTCTTGGCTCTGTCCGTTATTTACACTGCGTTCCTTTTTGTTTGTTTGTGTGCATGTGTGTGGGTCAGTGTGCATGTGTGTGTGCCTATGCATGCATGCATGTATGTATGTATGTGTGTATGTATGTATGCGTTTGTATGTATGTATGTATATGTGTGAGTGTGCATCTGTATATATGTATCCAGTATATTCATGTGCTTGCATGTCCGTGTTTGTGTATTTTCTATGTATGTGTGTGTGAGTGTGTGTTTGTATATGTATACAACTCTGTCTCCTTGTGTGTGTGTGTTATGCAACTATGTTCCATGTATGTATGTATGGATGTGCATCTCTATGTGTGGATCCGTGGATCCATATGTGTCCTTGTGTGGAGTAAAGTGTGTGTGTATATATATGGTCATGTGTGTCAGTCTCCATTTGTATATGTGTGCTTGTCTGCTCTTATAATCTATGTTCCTATCCATCTGTATGTTGATCTGTTTATTTTCATATCCATATGCTTACATACAATAAAAAAAAATACATGTGCATACACACACTCACACACCCACACATACTTCTATCTACATAAATCTACATAACAGTCCTCTAACTATTCTACTCTACCTGTGTAAACTGTGGGTATGGAGGTATTATATCTACTATGTATATTTCCTGTTTAGTATTGGGAGGTTTTATTTATAAGGACATACTCCCATATTTGTCTGAATGTTGGGTCTTTTGGGTGCTTGGATAAGATGCAGATGTCAAGTTGACCTAACTTGCCTCTATGATGGTCTTTGGCATGTTGGTAGAGTATGGAAGGTACAAAAAGAAAATGACTCTCCCCAGACACAACAGAATATGCTTCAACACATAAACTCATATAAAGAATCTTGCAAACCAAATCCAAAAATAGTATATTCTATGTTTAACTATTTAAATATTATGGGCATCTACTGTGAAGTGGATATTTTCCTCAACATGAGGGATTTTCAGTGGAAGAACAAAAAGGTAGACGGATACAATAAAAATAAGTTATTGCTAATGTATTAGAATTTGATAATCGAATAGTTAAATCATTGTTAACACGCAGAGACCATTAAAAAGCTAACTAAAAATAATTTAAGTGGTTCCAGGTTCAGTCCCACTGCAGGACACCTTGGGCAAGTATCTTCTTGGGCTGAACGAAGCCTTATGAGTGGATTCATTTGATGGAAATTGGAAGAAGCTCATTGTATGTATGTGTGTGTGTGTCTTTGTTTTTGTCCTCCATCACCACTTGACAAGTGGTATTTGTTTGTTTACATCCCTTTAACTTAGTGGTTCAGCAAAAGAGACTAATAGAATAAGTAGTAAGCTTTAAAAAAAAAGTTTTTCAAAGTGGTGCTACAGCATGGCTGCAGTCTAATGAGTGAAACAAGTAAAAGATAAAAGATAAGCATGAGAGACAAATCCAGTCATGTTTTCTTGACCTCATCAATGAAGCATAATCTTTGCTGAGCTTGACAAAGTACTAATGAGAAAATCCATAAGTAAATGCAGAAGATCAACGTATCCAAACTACTGGCACACCAATATGCTATGTCCTTTGTCCTTTCAGCCATTACAATATAGTTTTCTTCTTTACAACAATGTTCTCTGTTTGGTTGAGCTTTCTAAATATGTCACCTCATGTAATCCAAATTGATGGACTTGTAATGGAAGGCAAGGTTTACGATATCGGAAGAATATTGTCTTCTTCCATCGTCTTTTTGTTCTTCGTGTAGGTCAGGCTTCCAGCAGGCGAAGTGAGAAAACTTCAAGTACAAATGTTATTTATAACTGCTTTATTTACAGGTTTTACAGGATAGATGAAGTGTGCTGCTCTCAGCTACCATCTTTAGCTGTGTGTAGTAGCTCCGTTAGTGCAGGCACATTGCCTCTGGAGATACAACATATAGACTGGTCCAGCCAGTGGTGGTGTTCAGCCAGTGCTGCTGAAAGGTGGCGCCAAAAAGAGAAATTTGAATCGGGTTTTCCCTTTATATAGAGTTTCCATTGCGAGCCTCGTAGTGATCTCGCGCATGGCAAATGGATGCAGGTAAGGTCTCGCTCCAGTCTCGGAGATGGTGCTGACTGCTTGTGCCACTACAGACTAATCTCTTTTCCTTTTATAACAGCTATAATGTCATGCTCTTCATATTATATCTTTCATATATTAACTCTTGATTTCAACAAAACTTTTTTTGACTATGTGTATTTTATGGATTGCTCTTCCCACCCATATGTTTCATCTATCAACCAACCTGCAACATTTCAAATTAAATATTAACTATTTTAACACCATCAGATATTCTGGCCCTTGATCTAACAGGAGCTAAGAATAGCAATGGTCACTGACCCACTATTTTTAGATAAGTAAATAAATAGCTAAATAATGTATTTTTTAATATAAATATTTTAAAGGGTAAAGACCCCCTTCGGTCATGAATGACCATGGGATTGCACCTAGAAAGTTACCCTCCTAGACACAAGTCCGGGCAAGGTTGTTTGTGGAAGGCGAGCAGTCGCCCATGCATACCAGCCTCCCCTCTCCACGCCACCAGTGTTATCCAAGGGAAAGGCAAAGGTCGATACAGCTTGGCACCTGTGACGTCGCAACTCATTTCTACAGCTGAGTGAACTGGAGCAACGTGAAATAAAGTGCCTTGCTCAAGAACACAACATGCAGCCCGGTCCGGGATTCGAGCTCACAACCTCACGATCGTAAGCTCGACGCTCTAACCACTGAGCCATGCGCCTTCTTATATTTTAATTTAAAATAAATAGATAAATATTTTTTTTTATTAATATAAATTTCAAAAGAATATCTTAGTAATAAAAATAATCTTCTGCTACTTTCATAATAGAAACAATCTACTGCTACATAAGAAATGGGAAAAATCTACTGCTTCCAGTGAATCTAAAAAAAAAAAGGTTTTGACTGATCATAATACAAAACATTACATGGCATACTTACTCTATTGATTCTCCGTCAGTTAAGCTGAAATTTTATTGACTGCACTATTTAAGCATTTGTTGTTTGTATTGTTTACATAATACTGAGTTCCTACCAACTCTTCTCTATCATCAGCATTACTAGTGTCATAGTTTTAACATCTATTTTTCATACTGGTATGAGTTGGACAGATATATTGCAGAGTATATTGTGAGTCACTTCTGTGCTTTGTCAAAATATCAGTGAGATCCTGCATCATGGGATTGGCGTTATCCTCTTTTGTTCATATCTTCAGTTCATAGCCCTTTTCTCAGTATCACAAGTCCATACCAGTACAGTCATCTTTCTTGTATACATTGTATGATATCTTTAATGCCCAGTCACTCCCAGATCATTTGTGTGGCCCCCGTCCTTGATGCAAATTAAATTTATACATCCAACAAACAGTACTGGACTCATTTTTCTCTCTTGGTAGATTCACTACATTCAGGATCTTTATTACTCACAGTGAAACACACACTCTTAATATGTAATTCAGGCAGTCTGTTCAAAATTAAATGTCCTTGGGAATTGTTATATGTCGTTCATCTTGTTTACATTACAGAAAATGCTTAAAACTTGAAGGAGTGGTTCATAGGGTAAAGGCTTGAAGGCCAATATGACAAAGAGCGAAGTTCTAAGAATTAAGGAAAGAGAGAGGGGGGTAGAAGAATACAAAAGAGAATACAAAAGAGAATACAAAATCCAAGCACTCTGGGAAGTGGCCTTATAAAACATGTAGGAACAAAGTTAATAGTAGTTCAATACTGATTAGCCAAAACTCAAAAATGATCAGTGGGGTTGCTGTCAGATTGACTATGAATATTGACTTCATATATTTTACAGAAGTACACCAGTAGGTAGTGGACAGAAAATAAAGTCCATCAACTACTAAGATGACTCACACAAAGTAGTAGACATTTTCTGTTACCTAGTTGTGGTAACTGGCGAAAGTACAATAATTAGAAGAAAGATGCAAGATATTGTTTTTTTTAACATACTATAAAGTGTCCCTATAACATCATGTTTCATTTGGTTGCACTCTTACCTTCCATTTGGGCTTGAATTGTTTAACTATGTCATCTTAGAGGTTTTCCTGAATAATTCCTTCCAGTCTCTTGGATACCACTTGATAACTGCACAAATCCATCTCTTGTTTGTAACCCTTGTAATACATCTGACCCAGTGGAATTTGTGCTTTTTATATTCTATGACTAGATTGTTCACTTTGCGCCATTCTTGAATGTCCTTATTTCAAATATGGTCCTGTAATATATCTAATATGGATCTTTCCATGGTTCATGTTCTAAACTCCCGACCTCTTCTGCAACTCTTAGGGTGATTTTGCAACAAGCACAATAATATTCCCTTGACCATTTATTAAAAATTCATTTACAAGTTTTAACCCTACCACAATAAAAAAACCAAAAAAAAAAAAAAACCAATAGATGAAACAGACAAACAACTGCCTAAATCCTAAACTGTATTTTGAAAATGTAGCTGTCTCTGATCTTACTTTTAACTTCATATGTAACCTGAGAAGCTCACCAATTCCCTCTAAATTTTCAAAAGTATGGAGTCTGACAAACATATTTCCTAAGAGAACACATGCAAGATTTGTTCCAAGTATTCCTTTCCTGATGTTCCGGTGATACAATACAAGAATACCAGTTTAATAAGACACTTTTTCTCATTAATAAGATTTTTAAATATAACTTGAATCAAACTGATTTATTTATACAATATTATATTTTAGGAAAACATTTGCAGTGGTAATTTGAAACCTCATCTGCTAAATAATTGGTCAGACACCACATAAGCAAACCATCATAGTTTCATGTGGCCTGTCTATTAAGCAACCAATCAGCATGAAGCGATTTTCTAGAATGTTCTTTTGTACCCGATGAAAGACCATTTTGCCGCTTTATTAATTGCAGAGTATTGAAGGTGGCTGACTTATGCATCTTCGCTTTTGCCATCAAACAGTTCCAGACATTTGTGCAGATGACCAAAGCAGACAGCCAAGAACTTCTGTTGCCACAGAGATTTCCACAGCTGACCTTGGTGTTGTCTTACAGATAGATTTTTATAATTTCAGAGCAATCTGTTTCTATCCGAGTCAACAAGTATTTATGTTGTTCATTGTAAATAGCCAACACCAATACCTTTATGTCTGGCAATAAATATTCATTTAAATTTTCACACATTGCTTCAGTTATTATTCACATATCCAGCAAAAAATATCTACACTGACCAGCCCAACTCAAACAGCAAGCAACAATAAAACATCTATGGAATTACAGATATTTACTGATTACTATATCTAGTAAAACTACATTTATTCTCAGAAACTGAAAGCTCATCATATAGCGGTTCAGCAAAATATACTAATAGAATAAGTACCAGAGGCGTCGAGATGGCAGAAAGGTTAGCATGCTGGGCAAAATGCTTAGCGGTATTTTGTCTGCCATTATGTTCTGAGTTCAAATTCTGCCGGGGTCGACTTTGCCTTTCATCCTTTCGGGGTCGATAAATAAAGTACCAGTTATGCACTGGGGTCGATGTAATCGACTTAATCCCTTTGTCTGTCCCCTCTATGCTTAGCCCCTTGTGGGCAATAAAAAAATAAGAATAAGTACCAGGCTTTTAAAAAATAATTCCAGGGGCTGATTTGTTCAACTAAAACCCTTCAAGGTGGTACTCAAGCATGGCCACAGTCAACTGAGTGAAACAAGTAAAAGATAAAATATATATATATATATATATATATATATATATATATGATTACCTTAGTTTTATTCGAACACATAAGACAGCTATTATGCTTACTCACCACAAAAAATACCACGTGGATTCTGTTGAGACCAGTAAGAAACAATTATAAACTTTTTTATTACACTTAACTTTATAAAATATTTTTGATAAGGTTTGTTATTTCAAGAAGTACTGAAACATATAAAATTTCTAAGAAAATTAAAATTTTATCTTATATAGTGACATTTTCAAACTTCTTTTTTATAAATATATACCCACTCGTATACGACCAACACTTATTATAAATATATATATATATATATTTTTTTTTTTACTAGTTTCAGCTCAGAGCTGCGGCCATGCTGATGCACCGCCGTAACATATATATATGTTATTAGTCAAGTTTCCCATAAGTCAGAAAGAAAAGCACACTCAATATAAGTCAGAGAGCAGAAATATGTTTTTATCACCACACATTATGTTACTCATTATGACATATGACTGATTAGAATGTTATGCCATAACTTTACTATATACATCTCCCTGTAACTTGGGTATATTCTCTGTCACATCTTCACTATCTTATCTCTTTGTCTTTACTCCAACTGAAGTAGCCATGTATCTCTTCTATTGCAAGACAACTTTTTCTGTTCCTTTATTCATACTCTAACTTCTCATCATCCTGGAACCAAGCTACTTTCCTCAACACTACTCATTCCTCAGTTGAGGAGTCTTGTCTTGCAAATTACTTAGTGACCTCACTCCTGCTGGTGCCACATAAAAAGTGCCCCACATACTCTGTAAAGTGGTTGGTGTTAGGAAGGACATCCAGCTATAGAAACCATGCCAAAATAGACAGCAGAGCTTGGAGTAGTCTTCTGGCTTTCCGGCTCCTGTCAAACTGTCCAATCCATGCCAGAATAAAATGTAGACATTAATTGATGATGATGAGATGACAATGATATGATGATGGCGATGATATATATATATTTATTATATTCAATACTGAATTTTTATTCCGAATAAGAACATTGTTACTGAAATGCAATTCAAAAAAGCCCACCATTTACATAGATGTGTAAGGGGTGAACAGTTCGATATACTACGGTGGATGCAACAGTTGTTCATCTGGTATGTTGTTTTTGTTCATTCATTATAAATCTTGAATTATGCTTGACTGATGAGTGAAGAGCGCATATAACTGCACTAATTATGAAATCACTAGTGATCTGCAGCTGAATTCTGTTTTTAAATGACTTGCTTCGAGACTTGTTTTTGGTACGATATGTTTATTTTTTTTAGTAGTTTTGACTTTAAGAGTCCCTCCTAGCATGTGGCATTTATGTGTAATAATGCCCTCTATGTAATAAAAATAAATATATTTAAGTGGAAAAAAATTGATGGATATTTTTTTCTCTTATGAGGTTTTTCACGCTAACTACTTGATAAATTCTTATAAAGATTTCATCCTATTTTTAAATTATATATATATATATATCACCATCATCATCATCTTCATTTAGCATCCGCTTTCCATGCTAGCATGGGTTGGACGGTTTAACTGGGGTCTGGGAAGCTAGGAGGCTGCACCAGGCCCAGTCAGATCTGGCAATGTTTCTATGGCTGGATGCCCTTCCTAACGCCAACCACTCCGTGAGTGTAGTGGGTGCTTTTTACGTGCCACCGGCACAGGTGCAAGACGAGGCTGGCAAATGGCCATGATTGGATGGTGCTTTTTACGTGCCACTGGCACGGGGGCCAGGCGAGGCTGGCAATGGCCACAATCGGATGGTGCTTTTTACGTGCCACCGGCTCGAGGCCAGTCGGGGCGATGCTAGCAGTGGCCACATTCGGATGGTTCTCTTACGTACCACCGGCATTGGTAGCACAGCTGCAATTTCCATTGATGTTGATCGATTTCGATTTTCACTTGCCTCAACAGGTCTTCACATGTAGAGTTTTGTATCCCAAGAAGGGAAGGTATGCATAAGTGGACTGGCTACATCCCATGTAGAGGCCACGGGTTACGGTCTCACTTGTCTTGCCGGGTCTTCTCACGCACAGCATACTTCCATATATATATATATAGGTGCTGCTAAGATTAAAACAATACCTGAAACAAAATCATTCATAAATGTTAACAAGTTGCTCACCAGTGACAGCTGGTGATACTTATTGTCTATTCATTGAAAGAAAAAAATATATATTTACAGCATTGTTAAGGCTGGAATGCCTTTGTATTATTTCTTTTTACTGTTATGGAAGTATAAGTTTATGAATAAAAAGGAAAAATGAATTTCTGCTGCCAATAATATAAACATTATATTTGAAATAAATTTATGGAGAATTATAATGACTCTCATTCAACAAATCAGCACCAGTTGTATGCTTTATTTCTAGGTAATATTGAGTATCAAATATCATTCTAATCTTTATATATAAAAGTGAGGTTGTGTGCTGTCTGTCTCCTACGATTTAGATTCCTAACTACTCCCACATTTTGCGGTGCAGTTTAACCAAAACCGGGTATCTTATAGTCGTGATTCATATCGAGCCCTTCTGGGTATTAGTGCGCGTCTACGATGAGTCTACGATTTAAAAAAAAATTTACCATCAATTTTTCCCATTTTTAATGCATTTTTGGCATATATAAGGGAAGTAACTCTCTAAAAATGTATTATTAAATTTCAGAGCGTAAAAAGCTACAGTAACACCCCCCCCCCTTTGTGGTTAGCCATATTGAGATGGCTATTATACTTTACATCTCTAAAAATGCTTATATAGTTATTTCCCTTATAAACCCGAGCAACGCCGGGTGATACTGCTAGTTCTACATGAGGTTAATGATTATTCTCATTAATTGTGTTTTCCTTTCAGCATTTTAAAGTTCAATTATATTGTTGTTTGTGCTCATTCAACTCTTAAGAATATACAATAAATTAATAAATATTTTTTTTGAAATTTAGTGGGGACGGTGCCTAATTTTTGTAAACTCTTCTAGTGGTTGATTTACAGTTAGGACTTCTAGAGTTTAATATTTTCTTTATTTAATAAAGTTCTGTATTTGGACTGTGGTCATGCTGAAGCATAGTATTTTAGTTGATTATAGCAATCTTTGTTCTCTGTCTAGTACATTTTTTATTGTTTTTCTTTTTTTAGACTGTTCTCCTTGAAAATTTTCACATATATAAACCAATAAGTTTTGCAATGAGTTAACCTCTGAAAAAGCCCCAGAAACAATTGTACAACCCTAACATATTTATTTAGATAAAATTTTATTTGCTCTATCAATATATATATATAAGGAGGTACCTAAAAGTAACCAGAAATGTTGTCTGTGGGACAATCCCATTGTATTTCAGGCTTCTGCTGCTAGAAGCCACTTCAGACATCAGTCTGCTGACAGGAGTCATTGAGTTAAGTTGTTCTGCCATGTGATGCATCTTTGTTTTGCAGTGCTTCTCCCTTGTTTGTTGATTTTTGCAATGGCTGAAACAAAGGTACAACATGCTTCCGTGAAATTCTGTTTTCTGTTGGGGGAAACAGCAAAACACAAGTTTACGAGTGGTTTTTCACACTTCAGGAATTGTCACTTGTTGCCTGAAGATCAACTCCATCCAGGATGACCGTTGGCCTCCTGAACGAATGAAATCATCATGAAAATTCATGAGATCTTGAAGGACCAATAATTGACAAACTTGTTGATATGAATGGTGTGTCCTGGAGTTCCTGCCAATGAATTTTGAGAGAGGAATTGCTAATGAAAAGAGTTGCAGCAAAATTTGTGTCTTGCTTGCCCACGGAAGATCAAAAGCAAACATGACTGAATGTGTGCTGTGAACTGAAAGTACAATCTGGACCTTTCAAAGATCATCACTGGTGATGAAAGCTGCTGCTATGGAACTTGCAGATGTGAAAGAGGTGAAGAAAAAAACCATGGAGACAACGTTAAAAGGCATCACTTTACAAGAGTTCCAGGACTGCTTTGAACAGTGGAAAAAGTGTCTGGACTAATGCATTGCTTCAGATGAAGAATACATTGAAGACAATAAAAGTGTAAGCGGAGTGGTTGGCGTTAGGAAGGGCATCCAGCCGTAGAAACTCTGCCAGATGAGACTGGAGCCTGGAGCAGCCCCTGGCTTCCCAGACCCCGGTCGAACTGTCCAACCCGTGCTAGCGCGGAAAACGGACGTTAAACGATGATGATGTAAAAGTAAGTGAATAAAATAATGTTAAAATTTCAGTTTATTTGGGTACCCCCTTGTATACACACACACATATATATATATATAGCAAATAACTGACTTTTATATGTGTTAGTCCCCTCCAAAGAAGCCTAGGAGCACATCCATTATCCAAGTCTTGTCTGCTCATCCCTGCATAACACTGAAGAAACAGCTTGTCTGCTCATCCCTGCATAACTTGGCAGAAACAGCTGTAAGGAACTAGCACCTGCAAACCCATTTAGTTTTTTGCCAATTTGCTCACTTGTTTCTATATGCTTATATGTATTCACACCCTTGTTTATGCAGTTACCATTTTTTTTTCACTCGCTAATCTGTACCACTCGTACATGCGTGTGTGTATTCATCCAATACATTTGAATAAATAGACATACTGGAATGTTTACCGGCTGATATCTGTCAATTTTATATCCTCTCCGTTTTCTTATTTGCTGTATAAATCAAGGGTAAACCACTTATTAACCCTGCAGCTCATATCATCTGAGACAAACAAATACAAACTCTCAAAAGTTAGGTACTAAACTGTCTCCTATTGATTGCTAGCTTATTGAACCCTTCATTGGGATTAAATGTCTGGTGCAACTATTGTTTACAAATGTATATTTATATACACTCATACAATACTCTTACTCATTTTTTACTCTTTTACTTGTTTCAGTCATTTGACTGCGGCCATGCTGGAGCACTGCCTTTAGTCGAGCAACTCGACCCCAGGATTTATTCTTTTGTAAGCCCAGTACTTATTCTATCGGTCTCTTTTGCCGAACCGCTAAGTAACGGGGACATAAACACATCAGCATCGGTTGTCAAGCGATGCTAGGGGGACAAACACAGACACACATATGCATATATATATATATACATATATACGACGGGCTTCTTTCAGTTTCCGTCTACCAAATCCACTCACAAGGCTTTGGTCGGCCCGAGGCTATAGTAGAAGACACTTGCCCAAGGTGCCACGCAGTGGGACTGAACCCGGAACCATGTGGCTGGTAAGCAAGCTACTTACCACACAGCCACTTTGTCTGTCTTTAACTTCTGAGTTCAAATTCCACTGAGTTTGACTTCACCTTTCATCCTTTTAGGGTTGATAAACTAAGTGTCAGTTGAACATTGGGGCTAATGTAATCAACTTAATCCCTTACTCAAGATTGCTGGCCTTGTGCTAAAATATGAAACCAATATTTACATAAATAGAAAATGGATCTCCATAAATTATGATAATGAGTATTCCATTTATTCAATCAAGTGAATTAACCGACTCTTGAATTACTGTGTATGTAGTCAGGCACATGGCTCAGTGGATAGAGTGTCTGGATCACAATCATGCGCTAGTGAGTTTGGTTCCCAGATCAAACTGTGTGTTGTGTTCTTGAGCAAGACACTTTATTTCACATTGCTCCAGTTCACTCAGCTGTAGAAATGAGTTGTGATGTCTCTGGTGCCAAGCTGTATCAGCCTTTGCCTTTCCTTTGGATAACATCAATAGCATGGAGGTGGGGAGGCTGGTATGCAAGGTAGACTGCTGGTCTTCTGTAAACAAATTTGCTTAGACTTGTGCCTCAGAAGGTAACTTCCTAGGTGCAATCCCATTGTTATTCATGATCGAAGGGGATCACTCAGTCAAGTATTTTTCAGGTAGACTCGGCATGACTGTATGGTAACATTTGCTTGCCAAGCACATAGTTTTGGGTTCAGTTCACCATATGGGACCTTGTGCAAGTGTCTTCTACTACATCCCCAGACCAACAAAAGCCTTGTGCATGTGGATTTGGTTGACGGAAACTGAAAGAAGCCTGTTATGTATATATATATGTTACTGTCTCCTTGCTTTAATATTTTGTGATAGTTGAAAATAAGTATCACTGTCCAGCAAGCTGTGTCCTTCATTTCTAATCTTCTTTGAAAACATGTCTAGTCTCAGGGATTATCTGGAAACAGGTGAGGGTTGGTGACAAGAAGGGCATTCAGCCATAGATAATTTCCTCTCAACAAAATCCTTGAGCATGGAAAAGTGGAAGTTAAACTTATGATGATGATGGTTCTGAATTACACAGAGTATGCCAAGGTTGAGCCTTTTAACTACAGATACAAAACATTTGATGGGCGTTCTCAAAATTTCTTTCTGCTCAGTTTCACTTATAAGGCTTGGGTTGGCCCAAGGTTATTTACAGTAAAAGACACTTGCCCAAGGTGTCATGCAGTGGTATTGAACCCAAAAGTGTGGTGAGCTGGCAGAAACGTTAGCATGCCGGGCGAAATGCTTAGCGGTATTTCGTCTGCTGCTACGTTCTGAGTTCAAATTCCACCAAGGTCGACTTTGCCTTTCATCCTATTGGGGTTGATAAATTAAGTACCAGTTGTGTACTGGGGTTGATATAATCGACTTAATCCTTTTGTGTCCTTGTTTGTCCACTCTATGTTTAGCCCCTTGTGGGCAGTAAAGAAATGGGTATTGAACCCAGACCTCCTCTCCTTGATTGCAAAATAAGCTTCTCAACCACTTATCCATCATGATGTCTATACACACATTTAATAAACAATAGTCTTATCAATGGTTTACACTATTCCAGAGAGAGGTCACAAGAGATGTGTGCATTTCAACTCTTGAATGTTTGCATTTCTTAGTCTGGAATTATTCCAATCGTAGCTCATGGAAAACTGTTCTAGGCATTGATGGCTGAGTACAAGAAGCTCTTATTGGTATCTGGTTAAAAAAGTGTAAGAGCTGGTTTTTATTCTTTGCTGCCTTTCATACTGTGGTATGACAGGATTATGTTGCCGTTGGTGGTATATGGAGGATTTTAAGTGCTCTAAGCAAAACCCATTTTGGTGCCTCCAACTTAATTAGCAAGCATGATGAAGACAAAATTTTGCACGCCATCACACTTGCGCTAGGGGGCAACTCTCCTCATCCTCCTGCTGACTACGCGTCTAATTGTATAAGAAGCAACTTAAATCTTACTAAGCAGTATATTTATTTGGTAGAGTGTTGTTGAAAGAAATTCTACCGACTGTATAGGATGTCAAAGGTATATTTGAACACAGCACTACAAGATAATACTCGTCAGTTTAAGAGGTCTTGCTATCAACTGTAGTGAGATGTACGTCTAAATAGCATCTATCTAGAGCTGAGAATTCCTACAATACATTAATTTCTAATTCTTGAGATTCCATTATTAATTGAACTCTAGATGTCGTTAACTTGAAATTTTGAGTAACTCAATGTCTTACCAGATGATAAAAGTAAAAGTTATAGGCAAAGAAATTTAATAGCGACGGAGTTTGTTTTGTAAGAGCAGTCTCTGTGGCTAAATATCTAAACCATTTTATTTCCAGAAAGTCGCTATGAAATAGAAATCTGTTCATCATCACCCTTATCTTCTCGATATTTAAAAGCACCACTTACACAATATATATAACTTCTTTTGCTTTCGTTCATTCTTTATTGCTTTCCGTTCATTAGCTTATTTTTCTTCCAAGATGCGAAAATTATGGTAAAAATATATTTAGACTAGATTATGTAATTATATATAAAAAAAAAACTATTTACATCTGAATCTTAAAATAATATCATAGATTATTCCTTAGTTCCAAGGACGATAAAATTTTGAGAATCCATTTTCTCATCCTACACGGATTAATTTCAGATACGGAATTAATAAAATAAAATACAATAAAATAAGCAGATTAATGCGAAATGTGCTAGAGTTGTCCCCCTTCTCCATACACGGAAGTTCGAGAGCGCATGATCGTTATCTTAAACGATGGCTGCCGACCAGTCGAAAAAGTATTTAGCTTACAACCAGATTTTATCAGAAAATCGCCCTTGTCTGGGGTTGGGATAACTTTGCTGTAATTATTAATAATCGTAGTTTGATAGTTATATCGTCATTCGTTCATTTCATTGTACAGTTAAACCGAATAATTAAAAAAAAGTGAACGATGGCGCAGTGCAAGCAGACGGCTCAGGAGTTTATCCAGAACACGTTTAGTCCGCAGGTGGCTGTACTGTGTAGTGCAGATGCTGAACATTTGTGTCAAAAAAACAATTTGACATTTGTTGAGTTAGTACAACCATTCTGTCGACTTAACAGCGAAGGTAAGATTTACATTTTACAAGATATTACTCTCACGAAGTGCCATAATATTGAAAACAAGCGATTATTTTGAGGGTGACGCTCTAAATTGGATCAAAGGGGTGGGATATCTTCCTTCTTTTTCTTTGACATATAACGTCTAAACATAGCATTCTGTTTTCTTTTTGTGATCTGGACTTTAAACTTATGTTGTTCTTGTATGTTTTCGATTAAAATTTACCGTGTTTTCTTCTTTATTCGTTAAATTATTAATAACCAGTTTTACAAGTCGATAAATTTTCATTAAATTAGCCATGAGTTTTATTTTTTTATCGTTTACATATTTCTCCTCGGTAGATACTTAAAAATGTTCAACGTAAATATTTTAATCAACTTCATTCCATCTTCGTTACCAAGTTTTCGTGATAAAATCTCTGTACGGTTTTGAATATTCTTATTTTGACACGTTTTATTTTCGAACCTGCATAATAATATTTTCATTTACGGATTTCAATTCATGCTTTTTATCTCCATCGATTCAATTCATAGATTCCTCAATAATGCTGTAAGGCCTTCAAAGTCATTCTTTATTTTAGCAGTAGTAGTAGTAGTAATAATAATAATGACACACATTATTTTGTAATGAATAATAAATAACATTCAATAAATCATTATTTGAAGCGGGGAGGGTGGAGTATTTTTATTGTGTGCTATGTCTTGGGAAAATTCCAACTAATTTTCGTTATTGTGTTTTTTGTTTTAATTATTGTGCTGTTCTTATTTTCAAATGTTGGCCATAACATCCTTTTGCCATAGTGAAACGCCGTGCTGTGAATTGTGTACAAGTTATCGATATGAATATAATTAGCTCTTATATATGTACAGTGTGTCGCTTGCGCTTCATTCAGAATTAGTATTTGTCTGGATTAATTTAGAAGCCAACTACATTTAATATACACTACACTACCCACACGTATTTCAAATCAATACATTATTACAGGCCCTGGATATAGACTTAATTGTACAACTGCATAGAATTTCTTACGTTTAAAAAATTCTTGTATAGTTTATTAACGACTGCATTACTCGAAGCACTACAAATATTGAAATAACTAATTTATACACATATGTTATATGTATGTATGTATGTTTTACATGAATATTTTTGGCTGAAATATTTTTATTTAAATCTATAAATTAGTAAAATTTTTCGAAAGTATATACAAATATAGTTGAATTTATACATTTATTCAAGCACACACACACACACACACACACACACACACACACACATATATATATATATATATATATATATATATATATATATATATATATATATTATGTATTCGTAGCTTCATTACTCAAGATCACTGTTTATATATTTCCTCTTTCAGTGTGCAGTTCTCCATTGAGTAACAATTTAGTTTCTCACTAACTGCAATTTTGGTTTGGAATAGTTATTGTACCTTTACTTTGAAATATGAGTTAATTACTTCCTCGACAATTAATAGATGAACACTCGAAGAGGGGTGGGTCCACATGAACCACAGCCATGTTGTCGATTAACGTGTCATCTAGTTTGTAGTTTTTTTTTTCTTTTTCCTTTCTCGAATTCGTGTAGCTACATCCTTGCATCCATTATTGAATTCATTCATTTATTATCGTTTCTTGTTTGAGTTTTTCAGAACGATTCACCCGATTGCCCGTATACAAAGCTATTTGCATTGTTTTATGCAAACATTCTGAGATGCGGAATATATTTTAAAGACAACTATACTCTATAATAAACTTGTAAGGATGAATAAGAAATATATTTATGCACATGAATATGTGCATATTTATAATTCCAGTGAAAATATTTACATGTCTTCCACCGAAAAATGTTTTTTTTTTTATATCCTGCAAGATTCTTGACAGTAAACCATTTTAATAAGATCATGATTTTGAGAGATGAAACATTTTTCAATATTTACACTAATATTTACATTTATTGGTTTGATCTCCGATTCTCATCAGGTGTCTTATTCATGGATATGCATATCGTGACACAATAATTACTAAACTAAGGGTGATAACGTTCTTAATTGACTTCAAAGAGTATCAAAATATACGCAAGATAAATAAACCAATTAAGGGCGAAGGTAAAAAATACGCACACCACCCGTTTTCGGTGGTTAAACCTAGGGTTAAGGTTACGCCGAAAACTGCTGTGCGTATTCTTTACTTCCACTTCAATTAAGATTAATTAAATATTTTTCATAGTTTATCGAATATATATTTAATAAGGAATATTGTATCTACGTTTATAATAAATCACTTGAAACGAGGAAGAAAAGCAGTACCATGCCACTATGAAAAACACTTAGGTAAATCAGTTTATGGTTGCCAATAATTACAATTAATAAATTGTTCAAATTAGAACTTAATTTTCTAGAAATCAACTACATTGAGGTAGTCTAATAGTCAAAGTATATAAGAAACATTTTTCATCCTACTTTAATTTGGGATTTTGACATATGGTATCTTTGTTTTCTGAGAGAACATTTTATACCATTCAGATCCAACATATTATTTTACTGTATTATTATACATTATTACCATCTCAAAATGAATTCACCTTTAGTTGTTCCACATGTCAGCTGTTTGTACCAATTTTCACGCTCATTATCTTGACACAGAGGCCACATTTTTTCTTTCTATGTTGTCTTTTACATTGCACTTATTTATCCCTTTACTCTCTCACTCACACGCACAACTTTTACGATCTTCAGTTGGTCAAAATTAATGTTATTCTGACAAGTATTTATTAGCAATCCTTTGAAGTTTTGTGTTTATCGATTAGATCAAAATGAAAGCTTTTGAGTATTAGAAACCAGCGTTTGCTTGCTAGAAGCATGGTGACACAGATCTTTTCCAGTTGTTGGTTGTGAATTATTTGCTCACCAATTCTGTTTCGTGAAAAATACAACTTATATTCATAAACTTTGAAAAATCTCCACATTTTGATATTGATTTGGCTTCATTTTGGAAAATATATTATTAAAATTAACAGCTTTGCATATTTCAAATGGAAAAGGAGACTGGATAGAAGATTACTGAGAACTTTTGATTAGAGATTATTTGTAAAATGTTGAGAACTGATCGCATGAAAATGATGCTCTATTTTACGAGAGATAGCGAGCTACTTGAAAAGAAAATTAAATCTTATGATAGTTAATTAATGAAATTGTTTATTTTCTTTCATGTATCTGTTGGGCAGAAGAAATGTTATGGTCTTATATATATTAGACAACAACAATGGAAGCAGTACTGCATCAGTTGATGTTTTTTCCATCTTGCTTGAGCTAAAATCTTTTAGAACTAACTTTGTATTTGTGTGGGATATGTAAAATATTTACCTGTTGTATATTGACCATTGGCGAAAGCAGCAATAGGTATTGCCTAAGGAATCCTATATTTCTTGAATGAAAATTCACGTAAATTATATTTTCTTTGATGGTGGTGGCATGGGGCCATGCACTGTAACAGCACATCACTGCATCCACCATTTGTAGATGATTCCCTTCTCCTGGCAGGTGACAACCCTCCAATTCATAGGTTTGTTTGGGTAGTCATTTGCTGGCGAGGGTTTATGAGGTTGGAGTGCAAACCCTATTTCAGCCTCTATTAGTTGCCTTTTACAACACACAGTGGAAACATTGAATCTATTCTTTGACATGCTGGTCCCCACAGCTTTTGATGAATAGAACCATATTAGTTTCAGATTTTGGCACAATGCCAGCATTTTCAGGGGAGGCTGTAGGTTGATTATGTTGACCCCTGTGCTCAGGTGGTACTTTATTGATCTTGAAATGATGAAAGCTTAAGTTGACATTGGCAGAATTTGAACTTGGAATGTAAAGACAGATGAAATGCTTTGTAGCATTTAGCCTGGCATGCTAATGATTCTGTCAGCTCATTGTATTAATGAGTGAAATTATATTAACAATGACTTATCTAAACTTTGTAATCTATCCTTGGCTTGGCAACGGATAAATAATCTGAAGGCAAAAAAAAAAAAAGAAAATATATATAATTATAAAAGAAAGATAACAAAAATTCTGAAGGAATAAAAAAAAAGTTCATACCAACCAAATAGATAATTTTGTGAAGTACAGGTATATTAAATACATAGCTCATTTGAAAAAGGGGCCTCTGTGGATAGTTCTTTTTCTCATTATATTGAAAATGAAGTCAGTAGAAAGACCTGTATTTAGTAGTTTAGTTCCAGGTTAGCCCTGATGAATGAAGGTTTTTCCAAATGTGTCTATCCCCTTGTTTTCAAGAATAGTGTGCTTTTTCCTTTTTTACAACAGTAGGCTGTGAAAGGAAAATTTAACTGTTATTTTTAACAGGGTAACTGACTACATAGAGGCTCTTTCATAAGCTTGAAATATATTCAATTTTCATTTTGGGAAATACTGCTATATAGGATTAATGCTTCAGGATACATAAAAAAAAATGATTTTTTTTCTTGAAATTAAAGGTATTGCAGATTTTTCAATTCTGTGACATTTCTTTAATAAAAGATCTTAAAATGAATCTATAATGGCAGATGTCTCAATCTACATCTTACATTAAAGTCAGTAGTCTCTCCTTGAATTTTTGGAAAGTTTCCTAAAAATGTCCATGCACATATTGATTTGAATTCACACACAATTTGTTTCTTTGTATATGATTTTTTCTCTCTGTATGTACAAGCATATCCTTGCTCAAGTCTATAGATTTATCCATATACACGCACACACACACATCTTAGCATACAATGTATGATTATATGTGTGTGTGTGTGTACGCATGCATAATCTGTTAAATCTTAGATTTGTAACCTCTGTTAATGATTTAGACATTCTTCTAATCATTTCTGTTTCTTCACATGTTCACACTAAAACTTGTAAACATCTGTGAATTAGTAAAATGTTCTTGGTTCTAAACCATGTATTTTGAGGAAGAAATGCTTTTAGAAGGAAGCAGTTCTTCCAAAACCAGTTGTAAATTTAATCATATTTAATTGCATAACAAAATTATTTTAATTAAAATATTGGTTTTTAGAATTAGGATTCTAATTTTTGAAAATAAATTATCAAGAAGTTAATCTCAAGGGAATGATGAGTCATCACCTTTTTATTGTCAATAAAAATGTAAATATAAGAGAAATCCAGATAATGTGAGAAAATTAATTTTTTGTCATAACAAAAAAAAAATGCAAGGAAATAGTGTATCATCATCCTTTAACATCCATGCTGACATGAGTAAGATAGTATGACAGGATCCAATTGGTCTGAAGACTGCATTGTACTCCAATATCTGTTTTGTCATGATTTCTATAGCTGGATGCCTTTCTAAAGCCAATCACTTTATGGTGTGTACTAGATGCTTCCATAGAGAGGGAGATGGCTTTATGCTAGGAGATGATGGGTTAAAAAGAGCAAGAAGGGGCCAGAACAGAAAAGGTTTCTTGCTGTTGGGGAGCTACATGCTTATTCACATTATAGAAGAAAGGGCATGGGAGTGGATGAGGTAGAAATGGAAAGAGATAAAAATAGTCATAAGTTGTTAAAGTGGACCCTCAAGATTCAAGGTGAGCAGAAGATTGTGTGGGACAGTGAAAGATAGAGATGGGGATTGAGAGATAGTGTGAATGTTATGAACAAGTGTTGAAGGATGATAGCTGGGAGAAGTAAGGAAAAGTATGTGTCAACTATAGAAATTAAGCAGGGTTGAAGAGGTTTGAAGGGTAACCAATGACACATGAGTAGAGGAGAGGACTGAGTGCAGAAAAGATGGGGTGGTGAAGAGCAGCACAATAGTAATGACACAGTAGACAGCATGGCAGGGGAGGAAGAGGAGATAAGTGGTTAGGTATGTTGTGAGAGTGTGGAACAAACAGTGAAGGGCAGGGAGATGAATGGTGATGAAGGAAAGTGATCAATATAAAATATGAGTGGAGAGGACAGTATCAATAAAGGTTTTGAATTTTTGTACAGGGCCAGTAATTTTGAGAGAGGGGTTAAGTCATTTATATAGACCCTAGTGTTCAACTGGTACTTATTTTATTGACCCTGAAAGGCAAAGTCGATCTCAGCAGAATTTGAACTTGGAATGTAAAGATGGACGAAATGTTGCTAAGCATCGCCAGCTAGCTGCCTTGAGGACAGTATTGATAATAAAAGCTAGATAGATAGTGAAATGGCTCTGAGTAGTAAGTGGAGTAAATGGTATTGGGGAGAAAAAAGCTGAAATATGCAGTTTTACTTGTATTTGATTGGAGCAGCAGACGAATGTAGTTAGATAAGTGGTGGGAATGTCTTGAGAAATTTGATTGGGAGAGGGGCAGTTGTGCATATATACATACATTATGCTTCCAGAATCGCAGTTTCTCCAACATGGGTGGGTTTTATTGTGACTTGCAAATGGCTAGATATCCCAGTTCTTTGTCATGTCCATGAAGCTCAGGGTCCTGTGGTGACTTCACCACTTTGTCTTGTGTCTTCCTGAGTCTCCCTCTTCTGCAAACTCTATCCACATTGAGTTGCACTTCTTTGTACAGCTGCCTTCATCCAAATGTACATGTCCATACCAGCACATTCTTTCTTGCATACTTCATCTGATTCCTGTTGTGCCTAGTTTTTCTTTTAATGCATTAGTACTTTGTCATTTAGGCAAACTTATGTTGCACATTCAGTGGAGCAAGCTAGCTTCATTTCTTTCCAGTCTTTTCAAAAATCTGCATTTAAGGGCTATGTCTCACTACAAGGCAGCATTGCAGTTCTGACCACAGGCATCATATAGTCTGCCCTTCATTCTGATGGAAAGGACCTTTGTTGCTAGCAATGATGTAAGCTCCCTGTTCTTATCTTGGCTACTATATTTTAAAAGCCACCACCTCCCCTGCTAATTACATGTCCTAAGTAACAAAAGTTTTCAACTACTTTTAGTGAGCCATCTACGCATTTAAGATCCATTTTCAGTGTACTCAAAGTACATATTACTCCAATACATCTATCATATATGAAGCTTATGTTCTCTGTTAGTCTACCTATGATTTTACTACACTTCTTGTGTGTTCATAGCTTACATTGTGTACGGCATATGAAGTTTTTATTTACTTTTCTGTGTATCAAGCAAGGCCATTTCTCTGAAGATACTAGGATCCTATCTTCTTTCGTACTTACTAAAATCTTAGTTTTTGCTAAGTTTACCTTGAGACCCCTTGATTTTAGGTTTAGCTTCCATGCCTGAAATTTCTTGTCTACTTACCCTATAGATTCAACTATTTGAATTAGAGCATTAGTATATAGGAGTTCCAATCGACAACTAGTAATAAACTTTTCTGTGAAGGTCTATAGAGGCTTCATGAAGTGGAGAGGACTGAAGACTGAACCTTGATAGACTTGAAGCAGCTAAGCATTTATTTTGCCTTTTTCTGTTAGTTGTTTCAGCTGTTAGATTGCAGCCATGCTGGGGCACTGCTTTGAAGTATTTTAGTCGAATGAATTGACCCCAGTGATTATTGTTTTCAAGCCTAGTACTTATTTTATTGTTCTCTTTTTGCTAAACTGCTAAGTTACAGGGATGTAACCACACCAACATTAGTTGTCAAGCGATGGTGGGGACAAACTGAAAGACACACAATGATGGGCTTCTTTCAATTCCTGTCTAGCAAATCTACTCACAAAGCCTGAGACTACAGTAGAAGACACTTGCACAAGGTACCATGTAGTGGGATTGAATTTGGAACCATTATTGTAAATGTTTTATATCTCATTATTTTTAATTTTGATGACTCTACTTTTAATTTAGATTGTTAATGTAAAGTTATTGGATAAAAGTGCCATTTCCCTCTTGGTTTAAAAGATATTTGCATAAGCCAATGTACCATTAGATTTAGTAGGGAGTTATATATAGAACAGTCCTTGTTTAATTTGAATGAAAGATGAGGTTGTTCTATTACCATTGTCTTAATTTAGTTTTGTGCCTCTGTAATGCAATTTATAATTTTATTAACAGCATTGTATTTCCCTGAAGATTCGGTTTTGGGATTTGTTCATGCCACATTCTTGGCAATATTATTTGTTAATGAGGTCTGACTGCAGGTAGACTCTATTGGGATAAAAACAGGTTTTTAAACTTTTTTCTACTGTCAGTATATAAAAGTAAGTACGGTCAGTCTTTCAACTGACCTTACTGTATTAGTTCATAAATTATGATTGAATATCATAAGTTGAAAAATATTTCTTACAACTTTATAATTTCAGTTTGTAGATGCTATGATTATTCCCAAATATTTGAATAAAATTTCTGCACATTCAGTTAATTTCTTTCATTAAAAGCATATTTCACTATAAGACATTTATGATATGGATGTAGCTGTGTAGTTAAGTTTGCTTTGCAACCACATAATTTTGGATTTAGATCCATTGTGTTGAACCTTGGGCAAGTGTATTCTTCTATAACCCTGGGTCAACCAAAGCTTTGTGAATGGATGTTTGTGTGTGTATGTGTATATATGTATATGTACAAATATGTATTGGACAATGGACATTAAATAATAATGATATATATCTTTTGTCTCGTTTGTCATTAGACTGCTGCCTTGAAGAATTTTAGTTGAATGAATTGACCCTAGTACTTTTTCTTTTAAGCCTGGTACTTATCCTATCACTCATTTATGGGGACATAAACACACCAACACTGGTTGTTAAGCGGTGATGGCGGAGGATAAACACAGAAACAAAGATGCACACACATAGATATATACATATATATATACATAAATAGCAATCTCAAGATTAATCAGCCGAAATTGCGAGGATGATCCAGTTCTTGACTGAAGATACAAGGCTTTGAATGACCCGTCCGTGTTTTTTGTATCGTCTATCTGAATGTTTTGTTGTCCCATTTTGTATTTATCTATCTATCTATCTATCCACACACACACACACACACACACACACACACACACATACATGCACATACATACATACAATGGGCATTCTTCAGTGACTGTCTACCATATCCACTCACAAGGCTTTGGTTGGCCCAAGGCTATAGCAGAACACACTTGCCCAAGGTGCCATGCAGTGGAGCTGAATCGAGAACCATGTGGTTGAGAAGCAAGCTTACCACACAGCCATACCTGCACCTATTATATGCACACACACATTTGTGTTTGTATTATTCTTTGCCTTTACTTCATGCGATAGTTGTAAATGAATGTCACTGTCATGCATATGGTGTCCTTCATTGTCAGTCTTCTGTGAAAATATATCTAGTTGTGGGGAAATATTGCCTTACCTGCAAACTGATGAGGGTTGGTTGCAGGAAGGGCATGCAGCTGTAGAAAATCTGCCTCAGTGCATTCCATCTCACCCATGTGAGCATGGTTAACTGGACATTAAAATGATGCTGATTTTGATGGTTTTCAAACATTTGCAACCAATTATATAGATATTTTGAATTTTTAGTTAATAGATACTAAAAAGGAAAAAAAAATTAACCCGCCTGAATTTGTTCCATTAGACTAATTTTTGAGAGTCACTAGGTTAACTACATATGTAAAAAAATGGATTTATTCCTGGAAGTCACATTGCTGAGTAGAATAAAGCAGTAACATATCCAATGCATTGTGTTAACTACATTAATTGAATTGTATCTCATAGGAGTGAGGT
Source organism: Octopus sinensis (assembly GCF_006345805.1). Taxonomy (NCBI): domain Eukaryota; kingdom Metazoa; phylum Mollusca; class Cephalopoda; order Octopoda; family Octopodidae; genus Octopus; species Octopus sinensis. Next base: position 176,462,561 of record NC_042997.1, read on the forward strand.
CAGACTTTAGTAGGTTAGGTTTCACAAATGAGATGATAAAAGTCTGACAAATACCATAATCTACCCATGATAGCTTTGGAAAATAAATGGTGAAATGTTGATGTTTATAGTTAAGTTTTCCTGAAGAAAGTTTATATACTAATTTTATTAGATAATTAATGTACAGGCATTGCTTTGTTGTTCAGTTCCATTGTATGGTTTTTGGGGCGAGTGTCTTCTATAGACTCAGGCCAACTAAAGCCTTCTAAGTGGATATGGTAAACTGAAACTGTCTCCATTTTCTTGTGTGAGTGAGTTTGTATTTTACCTCATCTACACATGTTCTGTGGTTTGTAAACAATGATGTCACTGACAATGTTGTTTGCTTGCAGTCAGCTATGAAAGCATGTCTGGGCTGTTTGTTGTTCAGTTGTCTGGAAGGTTATTACCTTGCTTGAAAACAGGTTGAGTGGGGTTGGCAAACTGACAGAAATGGCATCTGGCTGTTGAAAACTTTGTCCTGATGTAAGTGCAACCAACAGGAGGAAAGTAAACATTAAAGCAATAACGAAACTGATCTCTACATTCCAAACTTTAACCTCAGTCTTCTCTTTGTTGAATAGACTACAATTAATTGTATTTGAGCTATGATCATCTGTCTTTTTAAAGATTAGGATTATCTTATGTATTCTTCCTGTTTTTTTTTTTTTGAGGCGGTAGGATGTGATTTGAGGGAATTTTAGCTACTATTTTTAGTAAGTCAAGCAACCATGTAGGGACTCCTTTTTTAGTTTGATATTCCAGAATTGTTAAAAGTGATGAAATATGGACACATTTTTTCTCAATTTCACATTCCTTTTTCTAGTAGCATAAATGGGCTATTTTATGAAATTTTTAGTATTTGCATTTAAAGTGAATGAGTGTTCTCCATTTACATACTCATTTTAGCAATCTTTTACTTGCAGCAGAAGTGATACATATTAACTTAAAATTTTAACTCGTGATAAAATTTAAAGATGCAAGCATGGGTGTGTGGTTGGGAACTATGTGGTCTTGGGTTCAGTCCCACTGTGTGACACTTTGGGCAAGTGTCTTCCACTATAGCCCTGTGCTACTAAAACCTTGTGAGTAGATTTGGTACATTGAAACTGAAAAGAAGTCCATTGTGTGTGAATGTATATATTTATATTTTGTATGTGTATGTATGTATATATATATATATATATATATATATAGGGGTTGGACAAAATAATGGAAACGCCTTAAAATTTCAAACAAATTTATTTTAATATGGGGTAGGATCGCCTTTGGCGGTAGTTATAGCTTATAGCTTGAATTCTTTGAGGTATGGACTTGTACAAAGTTTGAATTGTTTCCAAAGGAATTTTTGTCCATTCTTCAGCTAAAACAGTCTCCAGTTCTTGTTGTGATGATGGTGGAGGATATCAACTCCTTACTTGTTTTTCTAAAATGCACCATAAATGTTCAATAATATTGAGATCTGGGGACTGTGGTGGCCAGATAAGATGTTCAACTTCACTAGGCTGTTCCTCGTGCCATTCAGTAACAACTTTAACTGTGTGAATTGGTGCATTATCAACTTGAAAGATTGCGTTTCTCTCCAGAAACAGTTCCACAACCATAGGATGAATTTGATAAAATTAAATGCTTAAATAGTCTTGACTATTAATTCTGCTATGAAGGTAAACCATTGGGCCAATGTATTTCCAAGATATATCCCCCTCAGATCATCACAGATCCTTCTCCATGTTTAACAGTTGGAAGAAGGTGTTCTGGATCAAATGCTTTTTTTGGCTGTCTCCACACATATAGTCGGAAATAAAGGCAAAGGATGACTCATCTGAGAAAACGGCATTCTTTCACTGCTCTAGGGACTAATTCTATGGGTTTTTACTCCATTCTATATGCTTTGCAATGTTTGTTTTTGAAAGTAGTGGTTTTCTGATTGCAGCCCTCCTTGAAATCTACCTTTGTGCAGCTCCTGGCGAAAAGTTTTTGTGGAAAATGGGTTCTCAAGGTGGTCATTAAGCTCTGCAGTAATTTTGGAAGCTGTAGTTTTGTGATCCCTTCTAACAATTTGCTTAAGAGTCCGACAGTTCCTATCTGAAAGTTTTGGTTTTCTTCTGGATTTTTGTTTTGATGAGGTTTTTTCCTCTTTCTCAAAGGCTGTCATTACTTTCGAGACAGTACTTCTTGATACACCATACATTTCAGTTGTTTTCGTTAAGCTAGCACCTGCCATATGAACACCAATAATTTGACCTCTTTGAAAGTCTGATAGATCTGTCATTTTAATGAATTTTAATTGTCCTTTTCTGATGATATCTGAAAAGAAACAGCAATTTTAGCAAAACATATTAAGCAACACTAATAATAATTCAAAAAACATAAAAATAAATAAGTTTTTGATGGTTTTACAGCTATTTCAAAATTCTGATGCTAGGTATTTCCATTATTTTGTCCAACCCCTGTATGTATGTGTATGTGTGTGTGTGTGTGTGTGTGTGTGTGTGTGTATGTATATATATATATATATATATATATATATATTGTATGTTTGTGTGTATCCTTACCTGTGTACCATGTAATGGTTGTAAATGAGCATCATCATGCAAGTGAATTTGTTTGCTTCCATTTCTCTCTGAAAGACTTCTTGCTTGGAAACAAATGAGGATTGACAACTGAAAGGGCGTCTGGCCATAGAAAATCTGCCTCAGCAAATTCCATCTGACCCATGCAAGCAAGAATAATTGGACATTAAATGATGATGATGAAAGAGACAATCTAAGTAAAGTTACTGAGGCACTACAAAATGACTGAAGAAAAGTCTGAACTTATAATCTTGAAATTAGTTGACAAAACATCTTTTCTCATAGTCACTATTCCTATGATAGTGTGGAGACAGACAAATATTTGTATATCAGCTGTTATACTGACAAAACTGCTTATGAGAAATAGGATTTGAATGGGACTAAATACCTTGATCAGAATTAAGATAACTTTCTCGGTCTGAGACAATGCAAAGCAGAATTTAGTTTGATACTTTGTAGTGTAGATTTTACTTGGAATATATATACTTTTATAAGACATCCTTCCAAAGTCAATATAATCAAAAATATGTCATGTGAATAAATAGATGTATAACTTTAAAAATAAATTGTTTTTGTATGAATAGAGTAAGTTAACATATTTCAACAGATGCTGACAAAAATAGCTAAAAAAAAAATGGAGTGGTTGACTTCCAAATTTATATACTTTTTGCAAATATAAGAAATAATCATAAATATAAAATGTCAGATTGACTTTTTGATGTTAATCAAATAATTTAAATGACACAAAGAGTAGAAAACATAGGAAGGAATAATGTAAATTTGACAAATAGAAAAATATGAAAGCAGTTCTAATACAAAGGTAATTTTTAGGCAATTTTTATTCTGAGAGGTGAATAAAACCCTGCCTGAGACCTTATGTTTTAAAAGTTTGTATCTAAATTTAAGCATTCCATCATCATTTAAAAAAACTTTTTGGTAAGTTCTAAATGCCAGCTTAATGACAAAGTTTGTTATTTTACTAGATACTTCAAAATTATTTTAAAAATTAGTGTGATTTCATTAGAAATATGGTCAGTTAGATTAAAGAGAAATTATTGTAATCATTATGTAAGCAAATGATTGGATAGAATATTTGGTTGGTTATGAATTCAAATGTTACTAAGTCCTTAGGTAGATGTGTATTGCAATGCATGCAAACATCAAACTTTGTAGGTCTAGATTGCCAGAGTTTACTTAGACTCCCACCATATTTTCTGGCCTCTGGGTACTTTTGATGGAGTTGCATTACTCTGACCAGATGATAACCTGGTCTTTTGACATGCAGATCTCAGTGGCACTTTTCTTTACATGGTTCTACTGTTTCTCAGAGTGTGGAAATGAAAAAAGTTTCTCCACAGGAAGCCCACTATCAGATGGGGTAGGTGCCAAAACCCATGAATACTACTTCAGGAGGCTGCACATCAGCTGACATATTCTGTACCTTCATCTCTCCTAGTTTGTGACCTGTGCTCCAGTAAGCACATGATTTTAGGAAACCTATATTTAGCTGGGTTACTTAAAGAGTCTAGTGACCACTCATGAGATGTAATCTCTCTCCTTTCTTTCTCTAACTCCATGCAGACAGTTGCATCAAGAAGTGCAGACCTCTAATTGTTGAAAGAACATGTAGGAGTAGACCCAGCAAGATGTGGGACAAAGTGGTGAGAAAAGATCTACAGATTTGGGACTAACAGAGAAGATGGCAGGGGACCCAATACTCCTGATGGTTTGCTGTACTTGAAAAGACATGGCAAGCTAAGTAAAAGCGTGGTTACCTTTGCATACAGACTTGTCCCCTGCAACTCTCCAGCTGAGCATCCCTAATCTTGTGGGCTTGTAGGTGCTGGTTCTACCTAAAAGACACCTAGTACACTTTGTAAAGTGGTTGGTGTTAGGAATCCAAGCTAAAACAGACATGGAACCTTCAGCTGGTCAGCTCCTGTCAAACCGTCCAACCCATGCTAGCATGGAAAACAGATAAGGAACAATGAAATAAATTAAAATAGAATATGAATTAATTTTCTGGACAATTTTCTCCTCTTTTATTAGTATCTGTGAATTTTGGTCTCACCTGGACATTGCCTTTCATATTTTACTGACATACAAGCAAAACATTCATTTTACTAACACAAAACATCTCTCCTTTATCTAGCTCATCTCATACCCTCCAGACTACATTTTCTATTCCAAATCTATTCTGTACATAGAATTAACACTTTCTGCTATTCTTCTGTTTCACCTTGATATCCACAGTAAATAATTCAGTTAATTTGGCTCAGTTTCCCTTCCTCTCTTCCTTGTGTTCACTACTATAGGTTCTCTAGATCTAAATCTATGAAAGCTATACTGCTCATAGTAGCCCCTTGCCCATAAGGTTTAATGCAAGTAATGTATTTCACTATGCCTGTCATGAAAACCTAAGTTGTATGCCTATGGATTTACCCAATATCTTGTCTCTTTGATTGGAATGTTTCTATCAGTTTCAACCATTGTGGCATGTATTGTCAAAAACCTGCACTGCCTCCATGAACCTAGACCTAAAAAAAAAAAAAATCATCCAATGAAGATCACCAGTCACTTTCAGCAAACCAAAGTCACAGTCACTATTCATATCTAGGAAACAATCTTGTATTTTGTTTGTTGTAGTCTTAACTAAAACCCTGAAAGTCCTTACACAATCTCTGGTTTTCTTTCTGGTGACTCCATATAATGTAATGTAGCTAAAACTACATGCCAAATATTAGCTTTCTTTTTAGAACCAGAAAATACTTAATTTATGATCAGTTTGCTAACCTTATATAAAACTCCTCTTACTGGTCTTATATCTGGAACAGTGTTGCTGCTTCACACAACTGTTCTTGTTTGCACCTAAAACACCCACCCATCAATACACAGTACAAATTGTTGATCACATACATGCTTTCTCTTGTTTGCATATTCCATCTCTGTTATGACAGCCTCTGCATTTTGAAATAGCTAATTGTATACCATTTCAACCCAACATATCCAGTTCTCTCAACTACCCCTAGTCTTTGATTCAACAGTTTTTAAACCATAATGAAAAAATTAAAAGCACTAAATTTTTGGAAGTAGTTATAATGATAGAAAACAATTTAATGGTATTAGTAAATTAGTTTGATTCTATATCTTTACTATATTCAAGTACAGTAGTGTTGTCTGAATGCTGAAAGTATTGACATTTTGAATTAAGAATCATGAGTTCCAAACAGCTACCCAAATTTTGGGCTGGATATTCTAAAAGCAAAATTGTTTTGCTTTAAATTTTGAAGTTGTTTCTATCTTTGTGTAGTTTATTAAACACAATTATTTATTTCGTTTCTTTTTGCAGTTAATAGATCAAAGTCTTTAAATTTAATTATTTAGGGATGCCGCTAGTAAGGTGAGGGTTGGCAATGAGTACAGTGAAGAATTCCGGGTAGAGGTAGGAGTCCACCAAGGCTCAGTCCTCAGCCCCCTCCTATTTATCATAGTCCTACAGGCAATAACAGAGGAATTCAAGACAGGATGCCCCTGGGAGCTCCTCTATGCTGATGACCTTGCTCTAATTGCTGAGTCACTATCAGAACTGGAGAAATTTCAGGTGTAGAAGCAAGGATTAGAATCGAAGGGCCTTAGAGTCAATCTAGCTAAAACCAAAGTCCTAATAAGTAGGAAGGTAGACAAATCACATACGCTTTCAGGTAGATGGCCCTGCTCAATCTGTAGAAAAGGTGTAGGTAGAAACTCTATAAGATGCACCAAGTGTAAGCTATGGACACATAAGAGGTGCAGCAATGTCAAAGGAAGGCTAACTAGGAAGATAGTTTTTGTATGTGGCAGATGCTCAGGAGCAATAAACACTGAAAATACTCTGAGACCAATTTCTGCCACATTCCAGGGAGAAAAACTAGAAATAATTGATAGCTTCCGTTACCTAGGTGACCAAGTCAGTAGCGGGGGCGGGTGTGCTGAAAGTGTAACTGTTAGAGTAAGAATAGCTTGGGCAAAGTTCAGAGAGCTCTTACCTCTCCTGGTGACAAAAGGCCTCTTGCTCAGAGTAAAAGGCAGACTGTATGACGCGTGTGTATGAACAGCCATGCTACATGGCAGTGAAACATGGGCCGTAACTGTTGAGGATATGCGTAAGCTCGCAAGAAATGAAGCCAGTATGCTCCGATGGATGTGTAATGTCAGTGTTCATACTCGACAGAGTATAAGTACCTTGAGAGAAAAGCTGGACCTAAGAAGCATCAGTTGTGGTGTGCAAGAGAGACGTTTGCGCTAGTATGGTCATGTGGTGAGAATGGATGAAGATAGTTGTGTGAAAAAGTGCCATACCCTAGCGGTTGAGGGAACCTGTGGAAGAGGCAGACCCAGGAAAACCTGGGACAAGGTGGTGAAGCACGACCTTTGAACTTTAGGTCTCACTGAGGAAATGACTAGAGACCGAGACCTTTGGAAGTGTGCTGTGCGTGAGAAGACCCGGCAGGATAAGTGAGTCCATAACCCGGGATGTGCCAGTCGACTTATGCATACCTTTCCTTCTGGGGACACAAAACTCTACTTGTGAAGACCTGTTGAGGCAAGTGAGAATCGAAATCGATCAACATCAATGGAAATTGCAGCTGTGATACCAGTGCCGGTGGCACGTAAGAGAACCATCCGAACGTGGCCGTTGCCAGCGCCGCCACGACTGGCCTCGTGCCGGTGGCACGTAAAAAGCACCATCCATTTGTAGCCGTTGCCAGCCTCGCCTGGCCCCCGTGCCGGTGGCACGTAAAAAGCACCATCTGATCGTGGCCGTTTGCCAGCCTTGTCTGGCACGTAAAAAGCACCCACTACACTCATGGAGTGGTTGGCGTTAGGAAGGGCATCCAGCCGTAGAAACATTGCCAGATCAGACTGGGCCTGGTGCAGCCTTATGGCTTCCCAGACCCCAGTCGAACCGTCCAACCCATGCTAGCATGGAAAGCGGACGCTAAACGATGATGATGATGATAGTATAACATTCTCTTATGTTATTCAGTACTCATTGTAATCCATTTCATTTAAATATTTTGTTATTGCATTCACATGTATTTAATAAGTATTTATAATGTTTCCAAAATGGCACATGAATTGTGAATGCTAGTACTGTAGGTACATGTTTTATGACCTCTAATTTGCTGTTTAACTGCTTTGAATTTATTTAGCATTTCTCTGTCTAAAATAAATGAGAAATATTTCAGCTGATCTCAGAAAATTAGGTGCATGTTTCATGAAAAGCAGTCATGTTGTAAACCATACAATGTCCAAAGTGAAAAGATATTTTAATTAAAGTACACAGTGAGTGTTTTTAGTCAATCCATTTTTAGAATTGGAGAAAAGAAATCATTTAAGTGTCTGTTATTTAACAACCCAATGAGTTTAACCAGATTGATTTTCTCAAATGTCCCAGAGGTCCTAGAGGATCAAATTAGTTGTAGGGGAGGATGTACAAAAAGTGTAGTAGCTAGGAGTAAGTATAGGATAAAGAAAATTCAGGAAGCTTTTATCTGTGTTGGCAATCCAAGATCTCTCTCTCCAAATGAAAGGAAGATTGTATGATGCATGTATACGAAAAGCAGTTCTACATGGTAGTGAGATTTGGGCCCTGAATGCAGAGGACATGTGAAGGTTAGAGAGAAATGAGGTTAGTATCCTCCACTGGATGAGTAACGTTAGTGTACATGTGCAACTGCTAGTGTGTTGAGAGAAAAGTTAGGTATGAGAGGAATTGGATGCAGTGTGCAAGAGAGAAGACTCTGTTGGTTTGGTCATGTGATTCAGATGGATGTTGATAGCCTCATGAAGAATTATCAATTACTCAAAATAGATGGAACTCCTGGAAGAGGGAGACCCAGGAAGACATGAGACGAAGTACTGAAGGATGGTCCTAGGACACTAAACCTTATGGAGGATATGACAAAGGATTGAAATATCTGGTGCCTTACTGTATTCAAGAAGACTCATTCTCCACAGCAGAAGTACTAATGCTGCTCTGCTTGCTGAAGAGGATTGGTCTGCAAGAATCCTGTGCTGGCACCACATAATAGTTCCCATACCAGCACCAGGTAAAAGCACCCATGCCAGTGTCACATAAAAGCACCTGTGCTGGTGCCACATAAATAGCATCCAACACAATCTGTAAAGTGGCAGGCATTAAGAAGGGCATCCAACTGTAGAAACCAAACCAAATCAGACTGAAACCTGGTGCAGCCCTCCAGCTTGCCAGCTCTGGTCAAACTATCCAACTCATGCCAGTATTGAAGACAAATATTAAAAGATGATGATGATAATTGATATGGAATCTTTTTTTGCTGTTTAACAGAATAAGCACTTCAAATTGAAAGATTACATCTCACTTGTAATTGCTAATTTCAATGATGGTAATAATCAATGATGTATTGGACTTGTTGGTCGATATTCACTCAAGTTCACAGTAACAGAAAAAGGTTTTTTGGAATTTCTTTTTCTTTTCTTTTTCTATTTTGTGTGCTGAAAGAATTAATTACCTTACAGAAAATAGTCATATAATTTTGAAAGTTAGATAAAATAGATGACAGACCTACGAAAAGGTGGAAAGAAATAAGATAAGGCAGATTTGTTGGTTGGATATATAATATTCATTTGAGAGATAAGCCAAGTTCATTGGTGCTAAGTTGGTTTGATTGAGCATTAGTTATAAACTGCTAATGAGAAATGCAACATGATAGTGTGGAGAGGCAATTAATATTTGCAAAGCATTTAACTAGGTTTAGCATGAAAATTATCTAGCTATGTTGCTTGTTTGTTTACACACATCTCTCATTTTTTTGGATTAGATGTTTCCTGTTTGGAGAACACTTGTGTGGAGTGTCAGTGGATTTTTCCCTGAGCCACATGCTATTGTCTCTGGTATACACTATTCATTCATTGTATGAATGACCAACTTGGTGTTGTATACTGTTTCACCATTATTGTTTTAGTATCCATTTCCCATGCTTACATGGGTTGGACATAATTTGTTGAGACAGATTTTTTATGGTCAGATGCCCTTCCTGTTGCCAACCCTTACAAGTTTTCAAGTAACTTAATATTTGCTTATGACCAGACATGTTTTCATGCAAGATTGGAAATGGATATCACTAGCATGATGGTGATATTGTTTACAATTATCATACAATGCCAAGGTGAAGACAGTAACACAGATACACACAATGAGTTTCTTTCAGTTTCCATCTGCTAGATCCACTCAAAAGGCTTTGGCCTGCATGGGATTACAGTAGAAGACACTTGCTCAAGGTACCATGCAGCAGAACTGAACTCAGGACCAAATGGTTGGGAAGCAGACTTCTTACTACACAGCTATGCCTTCTTGATCATGTAAGCAAAGGCACCACATTCAATTTAAATACCTCACAGCAGACATGATCAGTTGTTAACCCTCTATGAAGCTGAAGTAAGAACACTAAAGTACCACTTACATCTGAATGGGTAGTGCTGTATATCACTATACTGGGTCACATCCAAAAGTAGGCTGTTTGACTAACAGAAAATTCACTTACTAATACACTTCAGCTGTCTACCAATACATTGATCCTTTTCTTTATTACTACAACAATAACTTCTGCTTCTCTGAACTAGTTGCTGCACATTCTTTCCTCTGTTCTCTCTTGTCTTTCACCCACCTATTACTTTTACTGTCTCATATCATAGACCCTATACACGAGATGTTTTTTTTTTTTTCAGTCCTTCCTTCCTAGAATTGTAAACCTTTAGAGATTCCACATTTTTCCTTGAGACTGACCTGCAGATGTTACAGTTGACATTTATTACGTCAACTAATAGGTACATTCCAGAAGCTTTCTGACATTTTTCAGGAGATTTATTAAAATCAAAGAAGTATAAAATTCTAATCTCTGCCAAAATATGATACCCTGATTTTAATCCACTTGTGCATTCTGGCCACTTTGAGAAGGTCCCATAGAAGTCCTTCAAAGTAAAGGTGCTCAGGACCCTTGTCTCAAGCCTCCTTCATTTTTGAAATGACAGCTCCTCAGGTTCTTCTTTAGTTTGGGGAACAACCAAAAGTTACAGGAAGCAAGGCCCTGATTGTAGGGAGGATGAGGAACAGTCTTTATGACCATCTCTGACAAATAGATGGTTACCAGGATGCTCAGTTATGAGCATCCTGGGAACAAACTTGGCACAAATTTTGCACATGTTCAGATATTTATGAATAATTCTGTGTACAGTTGTCATACCAACTTCAAATTATATGATTATTTTCTTTATAGATAGGACAGTTTTCATCCAAAAAATTGTGAATTTTCTCAATCAGCTCTAATGTTTGGATGACTTTTTCTATCTCACACCTCATTGTCTCACTCCCTCTCTACCATTTTTTGAACTTCTTGTGCCAGTAAAAAAGTTAATCCATAAGTAGTCTGGTGCATTTCATAGTTTCTGTAATGTTTTTGTCCTGTTTAACACAAAACTTTATAGCAATAGTAAGCTTTAAAATGTCCTGACTGCATTCTGAAAACTAGTCAGCTGTGACTAGTGTGTGTTTAGTAGAGTGTGTTCAAAGTGCTGTTACAACCATCTCCTTCAGTCTGGAATAACAAAAGTTGGCAGGTCAGCTTCTTAGATTTATAGTAATGATATGCTAAAATTACAATAATCTGGGACAATTATGACTGCCTCTCCTAAAACCTTCTGGAATGTAACCTGTATATCAATCTTACCAGTTTCAGAAGAGCTATAATGGATATAATTACTGCCACCTTTCATCATCTTACTATCTTATGAAACAAAATTGTAATGGAGAACTAGTGAAGAAATATTACAAACTTGAAGGTTTTTCAGTAATCTTTATTCTTTAGTTTATCAGTATTGTAATATTATTGATTTATTATCTGATTTGAATTTGGAGACATCTACAATAATAATATTTATTTTTGTTTTTATTTGTTCTAAAACATAAAATTTGTTTCAAGTTCTTAAAGCAAATTTTGGAGTTGATAAAATGCCAATGAATTCCTTGGGTAGACATGCCTTTCCCATACTTTGTGATATTAAGACTGTAGAAATCATGATTATAATAATAAGTTCATGAATTTTTTTTTTTTTTTTGCTTTAGTTTGTATTTAACTGGTTAACTACAGAAACTAGGTTATTTATATTTTTAATATTAGATTATGTTCTGTAAACCATTTTCATGTTTAAAAAATTTACCTCTAACAGATAATTAAAAATATTAGATTTAAGTATTGGAAATTTTATTAGTCCACTTGTTTTGGAATTGCATGTATTGAAAACAATGAAATGGAAAAATGTTTTCAACCACTTCATATTGTGAATTAGCTTTTGTTACATTTTTTAATTTCACAGAATTTTTGAATTCATCTTCTGCTTCCAGGGATTTATTTGGTTGTGACGATAATGAAATTTAGTTACATTCTTCTCAATATTCAGGTTATCTCAGACAATGTCAGTACTTTGAATATGCTGGAAATATTTTATTTTACATTAGTAGATATTTTGAAGCATTGTAGTCTTCATAAATTTTATTATAAATGTAATGCTTAAGTCATATACTTATTTTTACTATTAGCACAATTGTGCTTTTTCTGGTAAAAGATTTTTTTTTTGGCAACAATAAAGTGAACATCTGCCTCATGAGCTATGTGTTTAAAACAAGTAATATAATTGGTGGATTAGTATTTTTTATGACCCTTTCTCTAAAGTACTGATGTTGTGTCTAGTGAGAAGAAATCAATATCTATGTGAAGTAGATGATCAATGGAGATTGCTATAATAAAATTACTTCAAACTAAATATTTTATTGTATCAAGTTAAATATCTAATTTTTCTGAGTTTAAATCATGCAGGTGCAAATACATGTACCAGTAATACATTTAGGACTAAATACTTACAATTCCATACAAAAGCCAAAATTAATCTTGTGCATATGATAAGCAAGTATTATTCTTTAACATACTCTATTTTCATCTTCCAGCTCATATTCGAGATCCCAACAATGTCCTTCACTCAATACATAACTTGAAAATAACAGTGAAAGATTTGAACACACCTCCCCCACAACAAGCTGTTGCTCGGAAAATGATGACCGATACTGTAGCTAGTGCCCAGCCTCAGCTATTGGATGGCAATCAAAGAAATGTTATCTCTGTGGGTGATTATGATCTGCAGCTAAGTGGTAAGTTACAAAGTTATTATTACAATGTGAGAGAGAGGTAGCATTATAAAGGCTTTATACATCTCTGAATAACGAACTTAAGTAATTTAAGTTTTTAAATATGGTAATTTTGCATGGCTTATGTATAATATTGTACAACTATTTAGTAATCTTTTTTTATTTCTATTTTGATAAGTACAGAGAAGTCTGTACTTTCGCTGGAAAGGTCTGATGAGACTGGAACATGTCTAGACTTGTTTCTCACATTTGCAGAAATAATTAAAATAATAATAATTATTGAACTAATGCTTTTTTTTGCCCTTAATATATACTTATTTTAAATTGTTTTTTTATACTCACTTTATATATAGTTGAGTGTCTCACTGAATTGATTTCACTTACTATTCAAACTAATTTTGGTGTTTGTCCTTTCAAGATTATTGATTAAAAGAGATGATTTTTAGAATGTCTTTGTTTTACCTCAGATTAGTCCTGATTGAGGAGACCTGTGATAAAAGGCATTTTCTAGGTAGTGTGTATTTAGGATTACATTATTCACTGCATGTTTTCCTTTGATAAGACAAGTAAATGTGAAAGGATGGATGGAGATTGATGATTTCAAGCAGATTAAGGAACTATGTAGAAGTTTCTTCTTTTGTTGACGTAGTTTTTAGTTTGTTGTTGAGCCCCAAATTAGCACTGATTAAGTAAACCTCTGATGAAAAGATTCCAAGTGTGATCAAAACAATATTTGAGATACATTGGGTGTGAAACAGTGATTTATCTAACTTATATGGTGATTATTCTCCTGAGTAGTATTCGAAGTCCATGTCGGTTGGTCACTAATTTATAACGATGTTGATTATCTGGTTTATAATGGTTTTGACTTGGAAAAGATAATAAATATAGATGTTTATTGAGTAGGAATCTATGGTGATAAACCCGTCACTTATAACTTAATTATAAGTATTATCACTATACATAAATCTTAACTCAGGCTGTTAAAAGGCTGTGATGAATTATACACACCAAGATGCGGAACATGCATGTGTGTTGAAGATAAATAAAGCTCGCTCTTTTTCACTGCTATAAGTTTCATAGTTGCAGAAATAAATTTCATTAACAGGTTGAAGAAAATGAAGAAAGAGAAATTATTTACTAAATTAGTTTATTTAATTTCATTTAACCCTTTAGTGTTCAGATTAATTTGTCAAATGTAATGCTTATCTGTTCACATGAATTTTGATTTATTCAGGTTCAAGTGGGGTGTCCACAATATTTGCTTGTAACTTTGTTAATTTTCTGCATATAGATTTGAAATTTTGTAAATGGGTGCTTATATGCCAGTGGTTTATAGTTAAGTAATTTTAGCTGATATTTCTGATTAAAAACAATAACATTATGAATAAACACTAAAATTCATATTCTTAATACATCTTACCTGTTTGATTTGTTACTAAAATTATCCCAGATGTCAACTGCCAACAATTTTATATTTTTCAAGACGAGGTACATTATTTTGAATTAAAATACAGGTGTAATCGGTACAAGATTTTATTTTTCTATATTTCATCCAAACATTTTTATTGAAAATAAAGTACAAAACTCTTTTACTAGTCAATATACTATTGGCTTTGTACTCTTATACAATTTAATGAATTCATTTACGTAACAAAATGCATCTAATAAAAAAAGCTCATTAACAGGTGAGACAAAGGTGAATACAGGTGTGTAACATACTGAAAATTAATATGCATTTCTCACTTTCAAATATTATTTATAATAAAATGAAAAGGAATATACAAAATAATACAGTTATGACATATTTCTGTCATGAAACTACCCAAAGCACCCTTTACACAAGGGCACTTCGCAAAAGGAACACATATATGAAGTCTTAATCTGATACCCTTTTTCAGTTTTTCTTTTTTGCAGTAAACACAGTCTGCAAACTTTTTTTTCTTCCATTTATCTTTTCCACTTTATGAAAGTCAATATTTTCTCTGTTGATATCCACCTCAGTTAATTTTGCTTTTCTCCCAGTTCTGTACTTTCTAGAAGAAAAGCCCTCACGTGACTGAGATGTGATGTCAACCCAAAATTTCAAATGGTCATAGTCCTTTGGTAGCAGAGGTACCTTGTGGCTTTTTATATATACAATATATGAATTTACTACAGTTAAATTAACTAAAAACCACAAAATGTACCTCCACCATTTCTTCCTAATTCGACCAACTTGGTAATATGTCCAATATTGGTCAGATTTATCAACCCCACCCATATATTTCTTATAGCAAATATTCACTAGGGGTTTCCCCTCAGCAATAACATCAGGTTGTTCATTAGAAGACAGAAATAAAATCTGTCTTGTCTTTGAAAGGAGTAGCTAATAAATTTTCTTTTTGCAATTGTAAAATGTCCACTCTTTTTTTTAAAAATTTTGTTTTCATTTCATGGGATAAACCTTTATGGTTTCCCATAACAGTACTGCACATGTAAGTGCTTACATGGGCAAGATTTTCTGCCAAAGCCACTGAAGGGAAAAAAAAAAACAATCAAAATAGAGGTGTTACTGTTGATGGTGAAATGGTTCAGTAAGAGACCCTACTACATCGTGTCCTAATCCATATGGTCTGTTTCCATTATATTTTTTTGCCTGTGTAAACATCGAAGTTTACACAATATCCAGTGTCTGATTCACAAACTTTCCATACCTTGATCCCCCATTTAGTAGGTTTGGTAGGCATGTACTGCTGAAAATGTACTCTGCCCTTATAGCCTATCATGGCTTCATCTACACTGAGATTTTTCCCAGGTAGATACAGTTTTATAATTATTAAAGAGTAAATCAATTACTGGACGTACTTTGTGCAGAGGATCGTAGTTTGGGTCGTTTTTGCTGGGGGCATTAGCAGAATCAGTTAAATGTAAATACTGAGATATTTTTGAATACCTCGTTTTTGACATTATACTTGAGATATGCAGATCATTATCAGGACTCCAGTAGTTCCACAGTCGAGGAAGCTGTTTAACACCAAACATAATATTGATTGTGAAAAACACTTTCATTTCCCCAGTATAAGTTGGCTTCCATAGTGGATCATTTCTTCCGTGAATAGAAATTATACGTTGCGCATATTTGTTTCCTCTGCAACATTTCCCAAAAAAAACTTTCTGGTAAAAATAAAAATATAGTCCAATGGTTGAGCATCAGGAGGTAAACTGTGTTGTGGACCAGTGTTTTCTATGAAATCGGGAATAGTGATTGGTGTTGTAATCTTTGACCATGTTGCCATGTTTATGATATCATTTTCATCACTTTCGTTCTCAAAATCTTCTTTGTCTGAATATTCACAAATATCGATATCAGATTCATCTGAAGACAAAATACTCTTGTTTTCATTTATGTTTTCTATATCGTCAAGAGTAAAACCTTCAAAGTCAGAATCGCTACTTGCTGATGCCATTTCATTAAAAACTAAGGTACAGACTTCTCTTCAGATGTTGAAAAAAATCATGTAGTCTAAACAATTTCACAGTATTTATACTTGAATAAATGCAGGAAAGGCTTCATCTCGCATTATCTCAAAGCTATGAGAATTCAATGTGATTTGTTTATTTTTTTAGTGATTTCGTAGAGCAGTCGGATATGGCTGGCTTGAACAAATAAAGAGGATTTAATTTTGGCTGGTTTGAACACTAAAGGGTTAATATTTACAGTACATTTATAAGTCAAAAGAAAACTGTCGTAGAGGATTACAACAAAATTTATATTAACTAATTCTTCCATACTAATCTACTAGAGTTTTACACCACAATTCAAAATACCCTTGTTGAATTAAGTAATAGATCTGGCATAAGAATAGCCAATATCTCAGAATGAGTGTTGTGGAATCAAGTGACAACCAACGAACACTGAGAGTTAGTTGTGGAGTTGAGTGACAACTAACAAACACTGATTAATCTCATAAAAATCAGGGTTTTTATAACTGCTCATACCTGAATTCTAAGAACCATATTTTGTGAAAGATTTCTCTGAGATGAAAGTTTAGAATTCAAATATGGGCAGTAATTTTAACCAATAGGAAACTAACAATCATACCTATTTGGGTAACCTGACCATTACATCATATTACCACTGATAAAGGTTTATTATGACTTGCATCACTACATAAGCCCTCAACCAGAAAAATTGTTAAAATTTTGCGAAAAAAAATATAATATAAAATTTCAATACATAGTTGGAATTAATATTTTAGCAAGTCAAATATACAAATTTACAAATGTATCCACATGTTAAATAAATGAAAATAACCACGCATCACGGTTTTACAATAATACAGCGTTCTTGGAAGGGTTATCCAATTGTTCAATACAATTTCTCTGGAAAAAAATTATAAAATCTTTTTTAAAAAAAAAAAATTCCAAGAATATATTCAAACAAACTGAGAAATTTTTTTTGGAAAATGTACAATTCTACCACTTCTAGTTTTCTTTTTGCTGGTAAGTGATTTTAAAATTGACTTGTGGATCCTTTCTTCAACCTTAAGAACTATGATGCATTTAAAGCCCATTTTCCATACTGGTGTCGGTTTGACAGGAACTGGCATACCAGAAGATAGTGCCAAGGTCTATTGCCTACTTTTGTATAGTTTCTACAACTGGATGCCCTTCCTATGCTAACCACTTTTCAGATTGTACTGGGTTCTTTTTAGGTGGCATCAGCAAGGTCACCAAGTAACTTGCAAAATATCACACCTCAACTGAAGAGGGAGTAGTATTGAGGTGGTTTTGTACCTGATGAGAGAGTATGATAGAGGGACAGAAACAGGTGTCTTACTGTCAAGAAGATATGAGGTGATATCAAAAAGTTTCTGGACTAGTTCTGTAATGTGCCAACAGATGGCAGTACATAGTTGCATGTGCAGTGAGAGCTAGCAGTGACCTTCATGAGGCAGTGTGCCAAATGACATCACAGGTGTTTATTTCGCAAGTTATGAAATTTGTGTTTTTGTGATCATGTATATGCTGTAGTCTACAATTTTGTAATGGACAGGAAGTTAGAACAAAGAACCGATGTGAAATTTTGCGTTAAAATTTGGGAATTCTGGTACAGACATTGAGCATGCTTCAGCAAGCTTATGGTGATGAGGCAATGGGTTGTATGCAATGTTTTGAGTGGCACAGGTGCTTCAAAAGTGGGAGAATATCTCTGAAAGATGATGAGTGATCTGGAAATCCTGCCACAAGTGTGACTCCCAGAAATGTGGTATTGTGCATCAAGAACTCATTCCCCAAGGCCAGACCGTTATTCGAGAGTTCAGCTGTGATGTTTTGAAGTGTTTGAGGGAGGACATTTGGTGAAAGTGACTGGATTTGTGGATTGTGAAGAGTTGGAGCTCTCCTCACTTGTGAGTTTCTTGCCAAAAACATGGCATTGCTTCCAAACCTGCACTATTTGCCAGATTTAGCAACTGCAGACTTCCATCCATTCCCTAAGATGAAAATATAGCTCAAAAGTCACCGTTTTAACACCATTGTTAAAATCCAGAGCAAATCGCAGAAGGTTCTTGACTTGGTTATGGAAAATAACTTTCAGGCTAGATTCCAAAAGTGGCAGGAACGCTGGGACTGGTGTATTGTTGCTCAGGGTGATTATTTCGAAGGTGAGTATGTTAAAACTTAGGAGAATAAGTTATTTTTTATTAAACATAACTAGTCCAGGAACCTTTTGATAACACCCCATGGCTACCCCAGTTGGAAAAGAAAGAGGGATGAATAGAGAGAGAAAATGGTGAAGATGTGTCAAGGCATACTCTCAACTTATAAGGTGTATGTAAGCGAAGTGGTACAAAGGATTAAATAGGGTAAGTGGGTAGGTAAATTCGCAAGAGTGCAAAAGGGAAGTGGGAGGAGGTAGGGCTCTACAGTTATATACATATATGTATGATACATCAATTTACACTTAAATACAACCACACACTCTTTTTCTCAGATATACACACACATGTGTATATATACATGCATATATTTATACATACTTACACATGCCTACACACACATCATCATCATACATAAAAATATATACATATGCATATACCTCCCCACCAGACAGTGAAACATTTAGATATATTGATGTAGATATATAAACAATTATATGCATAGAATATCAGATATCTATTGACATATACACACCTTGTGCATATAAGCAGTGTCTATACACAAATATATCAACAAAATATTTAGTTACTGTGCATTTATGAAATGTGTCAGGAATGCATAAAAGCATAAAATGATGCAGTATTCTATAATCAAGAACACTATAAAGCAAATGATATATAGATGTCATAGTGTGTAACATGTTAATGTAAAATAATAGTAAAACCCTACATACAATATAACAGTGTGTCAAAGTGCAGATGAGTATTTAGCAATAATCAATATATGATCAAATGAAATCATTAAGATATATAAGAATAATGTGTGTATACCATAGGTATATATGTGTGTGTGTGTGTAAACTATATATGTAGTGTGTGGTGTGTATATTATATGTGTATAATCATAATATATATGTGTGTGTGTGTGTGTATACATGTGTGTGTAGTGTGTGTGTGTATACATGTGTGTGTGTGTATACATGTGTGTGTGTGTGTGTGTGTGTATATGTGTGTGTGTATGTGTGTATATATGTGTGTGTGTGTGTGTATACATATGTGTGTTGTGTGTGTGTGTGTATATATATATGTGTGTAGATGTGTGTGTGTGTGTGTGTGTGTATATATATATGTGTGTAGATGTGTGTGTGTGTGTGTGTGTGGTATATATATATGTGTGTGTATGTATATACACATGCATGAAGTCATAGCCAACGATTGGTGTAGCAGCATCATAGTCACCTGCTACAAAGGCAAAGGTGACATTTAAGACAGGAATAATTACAGAGGCATCAAACTTCTGGACCAGGCGATGAAAGTCACAGAGAGGGTCATAACCCAATTAATTAGGGAGCGAATTAGCATAGATGAGATGCTGTTTAGATTTGTGCTAGACAGGAGCACGACTGATGCTGTATTCATAGTTAGGTAACTGCAGGAGAAATATCTAGTCAAAAATAAGCCCCTGTACTTGACTTTTGTCGACATGGTGAAAGCCATGGAACAGTCTCCTGCTCCATTATCTAGCAGTCAATGCAGAAGCTAGGGATAGATGAGTGGTTGGTGAGAGCTGTACAAGCCATGTGCAGGGATGCTGTCAGTAAGGTGAAGGTTAGCAATGAGTATAATGAGAAATTCAGGGTACAAGTAGAGGTTCACCAAAGATCAGTTCTCAGCTCACTCTTGTTCATCCATGTCCTCTGAGCAATAACAGAGGAATTTAAGACAGGTTACCCTTAGGAGCTTCTCTACACTGATGACCTTGTTCTTATAGCCAAATCCCTACCTTAACCAGATTAGAAATATCAGCCATGGCAGCAAGATCTAGAATCAAAGGACCTTAGAGTTAATCTAGCAAAAACCAAAGTCTTAGTAAGTAGGAGAGCAGACAAATCACAAATCCCTTCAGGTAGATGACCCTGCTCTATCTGTAGGAAAAGTATTGGTAGAAACTCCATAAGATGTACTTGGTGCAAGCTATGGACACATAAGGGGTGCAGCAATATCAGAGGATGGTCAACTGGGAAAGTGGTTTGTGTGTGGATGATGCACAGATACAATAAACACTGAAAATGTACAGAAAATAGACCTCATCAACCTCCAGGTGGGTAAGCTAGAGGTAATAGATATCTTCTGTTATCTTGGTGACCAAGTTAGTAGTGGGGGTGGATGCTCCTAGAGTATAGCTATGAGAATACGAATAGGCTGGGGAAAGTTCAGAGAGCTCTTACCTCTGCTGGCAACAAAGCGCCTCTCTCTCAGTGAAAGGCAGATTGTATGATGCCTGTGTGTGAACAGCTATGCTACATGGCAGTGAAACATGGGCTGTGATAGCTGAGGACATGCATAACCTTGAAAAAAAAATGAAGCTAGTATGTTTTACTGGATGTGCAATGTCAATGCATGTATGACAGTGTAAGCATCTTGAGAGAAAAGTTGGGCATGAAAGGCATAGGTTGCAATGTGCAAGAGAGACAACTGTGTTGGTATGGTCATGTGATGCATGTGGACAAGGACAGCTGTGTAAAGAAGTGCTGATCTCTAATTGTGGAGGGAACCTGTGATAGAAGTAGACCTAGGAGGACATGGGATGAGGTGGTGAAGCATGATCTTCGAACATTGGGCCTCATGGAGGCAATGACTAGTGACTAAGACCTTTGGTAATAAGGCATACTTGAGGAGACCCGTTAAGCCAAGTGAAATTGTAGTTGTGGGCCAATGTTGGTGTCATGTAACTGGTGCTGGTGGCATGTAAAAAGCACCTTTTGAGTGTTGGGCCTCATGGAGACAAGGTGGCTGATGCTGGTGGCATGTGAATAGCACCTTCTGAGTGTTAGGCCTCATGAAGGCAATGACAAATGACCAAGACCTTTGGTATTATACCATGATTGAAAAGACTCATCAAGCCAAGTGAAATCGTAGTTGTGGCAGATACTGGTGTCATGCAAATAGCACCCATGCCAGTGGCATGTAAAAGCACCCATTACACTCTTAGAGTGATTGGTGTTAGGAAGGGCATTCAGCTGTAGAAACCTTGCCAAGTCAGCCTAAAGTCTGGTACAGCTTGCCAGCCCTAGTTAGACTGTCCAACTCATGTCAGCATGGACAGTGAACATTAAATGATATGTACATATTTGTATAGGCCTACTCAGCAATAAATGTAGTCATAGAGATGATCAAGCTATTGCTGAAAGGGTAACTTGTGGTCAGTGTGGAATGACTTGTAGGTTCCTTGCAGGCCTTAACCCTTTCGTTACTGTATTTATTTTGAGATGCTCTGTGTTTCTTTCAATTAATTTTAAATATAACAAAGAATTTAGTAAAATAACTTAGTTATCATTCAGCTAATGTTAGGAACATAAATTGTGACTAAGGTTTGGTGGAAGATTTTAATTCAAAACTTATGAAAACAAGGCATTTGTTACTCAAAGCCAGAGGCAGTTTCAGCCGGGTTGGTAACGAAAGGGTTAAGAGCCATATCAGATGCCATCAGTTATGGGGAGACCAAATGTGAAATGGGTTTAAGAAGAGGTCTTACTTGGTCATGAGTCACATTCTATATGTATGTATATATACATGTATGCGTGTGTGCATGGGATGTTTCATGTTTTTGCATGATTTCTGTGGTTGAATTTACTCATACCAACTGTTTTACATAGTGTACTGGGTGTATTTTATATTGGCACCGGCACAAGAGATGTAGACATTGATTTTGAAGTTTAAACTTTTTTGTAAAATTTTAGCTTTTCAATGTTTTTGTATAATTTCTTGTTCATTTTGTGGTTGATGCATAACTAAGAAAGTAGGTGGGATATAGTGTATTTTTTGTGGCTTATAAAGGTGAGCAGAAATAAATTGTGAAGAAAGCAGTAGTTGGAGAATATTGAGGAAAGAAGCTGGACATTTATAAGGTGGTGGCAGAGAGGAAGCAAAGACTAAGGAAGATATTCTTCTGGCTGAGTAGGGATCCTTACTTTTCTTCATGTTAAGTAGTGAGGATTATTTTTATATTATAGTTTGGTTTCATTTAGACATCTATGTAAACACAGGTGTTATGTGGTTTGCATTGATCATTTGCATTCAAGCACACTGTCAGCTGAGCAAGAGTTTTTCTTTAAACACTGGCTTTGTAAATATAGAAGAATTTTAGTAATTGTTTAAATATTTCATTGGTAGCAAATGAACTTAGACACACACAAGTATTACTACAAATTTTATCTGCATCCTTGCAAGTTAGTACTCATGTCTTCATCAATGTGTGTGTGTGTGTGTGTATATATATATATATATTGGGCCATCCCATAATGTGATTTTTTTTTTATTCGGAGAGGGGGCGGATAAACTACCTGAATCAACTTGCTATAAAAGCAGGTAGTAATTTTATCTGGTCTTTATTCTTAGTGTAAGTTTTGAAGAGTGCAGTTCAATTTTAAGTTATTTTTTCAAAGCTATAACAGAAGTGACAAAGGAGCATATTCAGCATATTTTGCTTTATGAGTTCAATAAAGGCAACAACACAATGGAAAGTGCGAGGAATATTAATGCAGTATATGGGGATTGAACAGTAAGCGAAAGTCAGTGTCAATGGTGGTTCCAGAAATTCCAAGTCGGAAACTACAGCCTAGAAGACAACCTTTGTTCTGGAAGATCTGTAAAGCTTCGATGAGGATGTCCTGCAAACCCTGGTAGAACAAAATCTCACCGTAACTGTTGAACTAGATTAGAAGCTTGGATTTGGTCATTCAACCTTTCATCAACACCTGTGTGCCATCAGAAATGTCAGCAAATTGAGTCAATTTCTGAGTCTAATCGCATGCAGAAAGTGAATGTGTGCTTTTCTTTGCCATCATGTCTCACGAATGAACCTTTTTTGGACTGAATAGTGAATGTTGACGAGAAACGGGTTCTCTATAAAAGTGTCAGACATTGAAGACAGTGGGTAGGGAAAGGAGAAACACTGGCACCCCAGGCTAAAGAAGGTCTTCACCCACGTAAGATGTTATCTTTCATGGGATATGAAAGGTTTAGTCCACTTTGAACTTTTAAACCCAAACCAAACAATAACAAAGGAGATCTGTGAGCAGAGTTTTCTATTTGAGTTATAGAATGTATGCATGTGTTGGTTGTATCTTGTTTTGAATTCAATAACAGTCAAACCTATTTTTGAAACAGAAGTTGGTGTTATAGCATAAGTGATTAACACTGTGCCATAGGTTGTTATTAACAAGGCAGTTTCTATTTGGGGGGCAGGATTAAGAAATGTTTCAATTACAATTTGTTGGGTTAGGTGTGACATTTTGGTTTTCATATTTAGATAATTTAACTGATTGTAATTAGCAATAGCTTTTCTGCAAAATTGCTTATAATATTCTAACATTATGTTTGTACCAAGTTGTGATACTCACAGTTAGTTGGTCTTTCTGTAGGATACTGAAGCATAAGCTGTCTATAACTGTTGGGAGTTGTAGGTTGATGGGTGGACTGAATAAAATGTATTTTTTTGTTTGATATTGTTTTATTTGTGAATTGAACTTTGTCACTGTACCTGCTATTATGAAGTGCTTGTTCTAAAGTCTTGTGATTTTCTTGAATACAGGTTTATTGGATAACAGAATCTTAAATGTTCTTAACTAGGTTTTTAATATATTGGGGTGGTTGAAGAATTTATGAATTGTATTTTTTATTTTGTTTTTTTTTAAATTTTTTAAAAATAAGTTTTATCTATGGAGGGTTCTGAGTTGATGTCTATGAAGTTAACTGCTTTAAGATGTATGGCAATTGTAATAGAGAATCCTAAGATTCTCTCTCTCGTCCTTCCCATCTCTACTGGATCATTATTACAATTTTGCTGTTTTTCATCCTCCCCACTGTTTTGCACTACCAGTCCTTTCTTACCTGCCCTAATTTGTGTCATTGTTCATACCTTATTTACCATTTACTACAGCCATCCCTCACTCATGTCCTATTTTTGCAGTTTTCATCTGCTTTCTTTCTTTCTTATCCTTTGATGCTTAATTTTCATAGTATTTCACCTTCTCATCCATTCATATTTCTAACCATCTCTCACTCTTCTATATGCTTCTGCAACTCCTACCCATCCTCATTCCCTGTTATGTCCTTACCTACCTTGTATCAAGGGGATCCACCTTGACATTGCTTCACCATTATTTTTATCTTCTCTGCTCCACCTTGACTACTCTCATTCTCTCTTCTATGTGTGTAGCTATGTAGCTCTTCTACAGTAAGAAACTTATTCTGTTCTGGCCTTTTATTTCATACTTTAACTCCTTATCTAACATAAAGCCACCTCTCCTTCTTGACTGTTGCTCCATTCAGACAAAAGGGATCTTAGTCTTGCAATCTGCATGATGACTTCACTAGTGCTGGTGTCATGAAAAAAGCACTCAGTACATGCTTAAAGTGGTTGCTGTTTGGAAGGGCATCCTGCCGTAGAAACCATGCTAAAGCAAACATTGGAGCATGATGCAGTTTTCAGATTTGCTAGATCCTGTCAAACTATGCAAGCTATGCCAACATGGATATGTAATGATGATGTTAATCATGACTCTAATCCAAAATTGATGAATTTAAAGCTTGTTCTATTTATGTCAAGATTTGAAAAATACCCCCCCCCCCCCCAAAAAAAAAAAAAAATTTAATAGCTGTTAGAAAATTTCATACTACCATCAATTATCTACTTATACATTATTTCTATGCAATATAATTGTATTTATAATTATTTACTTTCCAAAAAATTTGTTCTGATTTATGCAATTTTTTTTAATTAATACATTTCCTCTTAAACAATTTAATCTAAAATATAAATGGTAACCAATTCATTTAATTGAGTTGCATCAAATTTTATTGTTAACAAGCTGTTAAAATATTTGAATTTACATTTTTATTTTTTACATCAGTACATTCTTAGTATTGTTTTCATTTGTATAGACAATTTGATTCATTCAAAAATACATAAAAAAAAAGATTTTTTTAAAAATTGGCTATTTTTTAATTTTCTTTTTTTTTATAATTCTATCTTTTCAGCAACCACTCCATGGTTTGAGGCATATCGGGAATGTTTTCTTCATTTACTGCCGCCATCTGATCATGAATTCCTGAACCATTCTATTGCATGTATCCTTAAAATACCACATAGTCATCTTTTTAATATATTAGCATCTTTCTTGAAGATGTTTTATTTTAGGGAATTAGAAAGAAAGTACTTAAAGTTTTGGAGTATTCTTTTGTATTGAAATTGTTTGGCTTAAATTTCATCTTGGGAAAATGACCTTGACATTCGAGATATAGCTTTAACTTGTTTCAGTCATTGGACTGTGACCTTCCAGTTAAACAAATCAACCCCAGTATTTAATTTTTTTTAGTCTGGTCTTTATTCTATCAGTCTCTTTTGCGAAACTGCTAAATTATGAGGACATTAACAAACACCAGTTGTCAGTCAGTGAGTGGGGCAATAAACACACACAAAAATGCACACACACACACAATATATCATTATTGTTTAATGTTCACCTTCCATGCTGATATGGGTTGGAAGGTTTGACAGGAGCTGGCCAGGAAGGGGCCTGCACCAGACTTCTGTGTATTTTTATGGCTGTACACACACACACACACAAACTGGCTTCCACACAGTTTCTGTCTATGAAATTCACTCACAAGACATTGGTTAGTTCAGGGCTATAATAGAAGCCACTTGTCCAAGGTGCTGCACAGTGGGAATGAACACAAAGCCATGTTATTGCAAAGCAAGCTTTTTAACCATGCAACCATCCCTCTAGATAAACACATTAAAATTTTTTATTTTGAAATTCACTTAAACTTTTCTTTTCTTATTGAGATTTTTTATCAATAAGATAATAGTACTTATATAGGATAACTGATATTATAAAATCATGTTTGTTTCTATGAGAAATTGCTATAAAAAAACAGACTGCTTTAGAGATATCTGAATATTTATAAATTATCATTTATTTGGATTTTTATAAATATCTATTTCTATAAATGGAAATAGACTTTCAAAGGTAAACTGAACATGCACATGAGTATTTTGGGAATTGTTATATTTTCTAAACAAGTTATGTGAAGAATTTATTCTGACAAATGAATTTAAAGATTATATTTTTTTTTAAATGTTGTTTTTGTTCCTTAGTTGAATAATTTACAATTATATTTTTAATCAAAGATCCATAAGTACTGTTACTGAACATTATGATCATCAATTTGAGGCAGAAAATATCAATAGATTCACTGACAGTCTGTGAGACTATTGGTCTTTTTTTTCTTAAACCTTTCACATTATAATCTTGGCAGTTAATTCATAAGCCAGAGATAGTGTTGACACTGTGGTTGTGTATTGGTGCAGGTGTGGCTGTGTGGTTAAGTTTGCTTCCCTACCATAAGCTCTTGAGTTCAGTCCCACTGTTTGGCACCTTTACAAGTGTTTTCTTCTATAGCTTCAGGCCAATCAAAGTCCTGTGAGTGAATTTTGACTGATGAGTGCACAAGTTAAATTAGCAGAAGAGAAAAAACTAAAGTAATATAGATTATGCTATGCTGAAGAAAGAGAAGCTGTTCTTCATTATTTCAACATGGAAGGCAACAGATACCAATATGAATGAGCTTAAGGTTCAGTGTTTTTTATATGTTGCCAGATCAGTGCTTGACTACTTTTTTCCTCCAGTGAAACTGGATCTCCTGAAAGTTTTTTTTATCAAAAAAGCTAATTCATTGGGATTGTCCATATCACCAATTTGTTATATATTTGTAGATCTTATTTAATAGTAACATTTATTGAATCTCAGAATTTGGCTATTTTAATAAAGCTATATTGATTGAGGCAGAAAACCAGAAATTTTTGTTCTTAATCAGTTATAACTGAAGTGTATGTACAGTGACATATTTATATTTTAACTAGTCAATGGGAAGATATATTAAACATTAGCATTATTTAAAAAAAAAAGATTTCCTACTTAAGTGGAAGGACCTACATTCATACCAGAAGGGAATGAATGAAGTGTTCGTCTTTATTGATAGGAATAGTATAAAGAAATGAAAGAAAATGCATGGCCAATATTTTTATAACTGGCTTTATTGAAGTATATATGTAAAAGATAAAAGAAATGGAGAGAATGATCTTTGTTTTTCTTTTTTTTTTGTGACTATTTCTCCTTAACACCAATCTAGGTATGTTTGTTGTGTCTTCTGGTCACACAGATCCAGTAGGTGTCTTCAATACTTTGTCACAACAACAGAGCCAACAGCATAATCAATTTCCTAACAAACTGCCTAAATGGTTCTGTCCAAATATTCTAAAGTACTATGTGTTATTACATGATGTTGTGGAAGGAGAACAAGCAAAGTGAGTATCCTATCAATTCGTTTTTTTTTATCTGTTATGTGTGGAAAGAAGAGCTGTTAGGTAGGCATGTGGGAACATCTCTCATTTGGGAAATCTGCTAACACAGAAATGTTAATCTTATTGTAAGACCACTTGGATTCATGGTACTTGTATTTAACTAGTTTCATTAATGACAAGGAGGTGAGAAATATTCTCTTGGATAGAATGCTATTCTATCACATGTAGCTTTCCCAGTGAACTTTCTCCATCTAGGTAAACTAGATGAATTGTTTTCCTGGACACATCAAAATATTTACAGTAGATATGAATTTATTTGTAAGTCAGTATGTTATTGTTTTATTCAGATTTTCTAAATGTTTACAGCAGATTGGACTCTGCTAAGGACACCCAAAGACCAGATAGTAGTGTTAAATCAGATGACAGATTAAGTCTACTACTCAAGAATAGGTTCAGTCCATTTGACAGGCTGCTGTGCAAATTCTGTATACTCAACTCTCTAGATTCGGGTCAGCTCGGGGCTATTGTAGAAGGCATTTGCCCAAGTAAATCTTAATAGTACCAACATTGGTGAGGTCACCAAGAACCTGCTAGACCTCACCTGAGTAGAGTATAGTATTGAGGGAAAATGCTATAATCTGAAAACAAGAAGTTACCAATGGAGCAAGCTTTAAATTATGAACCGTGTTAATGATGGTAGTGGTGGTGGTAGTAGTGGTTATAAATAGGCCATAAATGTTGGTGGGGGTTTGTTGATGATGGTAATAGTGGTCATGATAATTTCTTTTATAGGCACAATACTAAATAACTAAATTAACCCCTATACTTGACTGGTACTTTATTTTATCACTCCCAGAAGGATGAAAAGTAAAGTTGATCTTGGCAGGATTTAAACTCAGAATATAAAGAGACAAGAAATACTGCTAGGTATATTATCTGATATTTTAGCAGCTTCACAAATCCATCATCATCGATGGTAAAACTTACATTATCTCTGTCATATTACTGAGAACTGGTCTTTGGATTTTATGAACTGTTCCTGGAGTAACATCTGTTAGCATTTTCTAGATCTTTAGACCTCAGAAAAATACAGTTAATTAATATTCATGCTGCCAGAATATGATGGTATTGCAAGTGATAGATATCAACTGGCTCATTTTAATATTATGATAATAACAGATTATATTGTTTGAAAGACATTTGTACTGTTTGTATATATCTGTGTATGTATGTGAACATAGTTATTTTATCTTGCATTGTTTGCTTAGAGATGTCAGGAATGAAAATATTTTGATAAATTATCCAACTGACAAATATTATTTGTTGTTGTTTTATTGTTATAAGCTGAATCTATAGATTGTGCTTTGGCAAACTTTGAATTTAATATTTACTGCCTAAACTTTAAAATCTGCTGTTAAACATTGCTTTCTTTTTTTTAATTTTCATAATTTTTTGTTGTATAAAATTTGAATTGATATGAATTTATTCATTTCCCTTTATTATTGTTGTTACTGCAAAATCAGTAGTTTTAGTTATGCCAGAATCAGTTATTGATAAAATAACACCAGCAAAATACTCAAGTCTAATTAATTGTCTATAACATCAATCCTTGTTTTTTCTTATTTGCTTTGTTCCTTTGTTAGATTTCATTATCATCATCATTATTATTATTACCATTAATATTATTACTATCACAAAGGGCTGAGGCTGTCTACCAGAGCATGAAAACCACATTTGGTGCCCATCTATGCCATTTACTTCAAATAAATTCCCGTTCTGTGCAAACTGCAGAAACCTTCAAGAATGATCAAAATATGCCAGACCCATGGAGCCAATTTTTACATCGGGCACCTGAATCAAATGTAAGTGTTCATTGTTATTTTTTACCTTATAATTTAGAAGTTCAGAATAGGTTAATTTAAGACCTTGCTAAAAGAAAACCTAAAAGTTATTTAATACGGTGTTATTTAAAATTCTTGAAAAGTTTCTTAATGCATGTAGCAGAATATTTTGAAATTATATGTTCTCCTTTCAAGGATGAGTGTTTCTCTCAAAATTCTTCAAACTGAGTATTAGGTTTTTCTGAGTAAATATATCTCTGCTGAGTGAAGCTTTTGGATTTTTTTCCTATTAAGTGTGTGTTTGTGTATACATACAGACCTTTGTTACATTTTCACCAATATCCAAATAAATTTTAACATAGCTCATCTGTTTGGCTTATGCTTTTTCATTTCCAAGACAATTTTATGTACTTGTTTTTTATCTTCACCTTAAAATCACTCAGAGTAATAATAGATGGATGTTTTTAAAACCTTGTTTTTTTTAATAATATATACATATATTTATGAATGTGTATATGTTTATGCATACATAAATATACACTTAATCATTTTGAAATGTCCAAAAAGTTTTCTTTCTAAGGTAATAACCATGTTATTTATATTGATAAAATTCTTATTACACTGCCATGGTTTAGGGAGTTAGTAGATATGCAATTAGTAACATTTCTTGTGTAATATAAGTATTTACATTACATACATACTGACATCTATACAGTGAACAACAATAACATTAATATTATTAAAAGAAATTCAGGACTGTTCTTTTCAAATGAGTTAGTGTATTTCAAAAATATTATGTCTTTAGAATAGTAAACATTTAAAAAAAAATAATAAATATAAGAACTACTGTAAATATTCATAAGAATGCTAATTAGCTTAATTCCTTAGCTTAAATGTAACCAAACAATAGTTTCAGTTCCTGAACGCTATATGATTTGAGAAAAGATTAAAAAAGAATTGCTAATTGTTGTATAATTTTTATACATTCTTAATTATTCAGCTGAATTAAAATCTTCAGTTATAATGTTAAGTGCATAATCATTTTGAAGGGATACTTTGTTCTAATACTAATAATCTTATAGGTTACTGAAATATGCACATAAAAATACATGCAGTGTGTGTGTATGTGCAATGTGGAGTATGCAGAGAGAATAATTCTTTTTGTACATTATGCTGGACATGTTTTACTCTGTTGGGGTGAATTATATGACATGCTTTCTTAAATAGTGAGTTGTTGGAGTGAGTGAATGTAGCTATTGAAGATGATTGTTGTAGCTAGTTACAGATTCATCACCTACTTTCACCATGCTGAAATACAGATGATTTGTTTTAGAAACAGGTTTGTTGTCAAAAATTATGTGCAAATTCGGAATAGTCTTCCTGTTGAAACCGAAAACTGTATGTAAAAAAATGCTTTCCTTGTATAATTATACATCTACAAATATATATATAATTTTCAGCAGTTACCAGCTGATAATAATGTACTGAAACAATTTGAAATAAAGCCTGTCCATTCCCCCTTATATAAAAATTCTTAGACACACACATTCACTCATGCACACACTCACACACACATGCACATTCACAGACACATGCACATACACACACTAACACATGCACACTCTAACACACTCACGCTGTAAAACACATACATGCTCTAAAACACATACACACACTCCAAAACACAGTTATACATAGTTACATACACTACAGTTACACACACAGAGAAACTTACATGCATGCATGCACACACTGACACGCACACAGACACACTTGCACACACTCTCCAGCACATGCATGCACACTTGTGCATACATTCACACAAACATGCACTTGTGCACACAAGCACTTGCATACACTCACATTTGCATGCACACTTGCGGAAAGACAAGCAGTTGTGTGCACACATACTTGCACACACACACATGCGTGCACATGCACACACGTTTGCACACACACACAGTTGCACATGCACACACACATTTGCATGTACACACCGACTTGCACATATACACACAAGTGCTTGCATGCACACACATGCTTGCACACACACACACATACACACTTGCACACACACACACACACATGCTTTCACACACACCCACTTGCACACACATGCTTTCACACACACACACTTGCACTTACACACACACACATACACGCTTACACATACACATACACGATTGCTGAATCTGAAGGAAGAGGCAGTACTTTTGGCTTTGCAAGATTTGCAAGACTGCTGGGAATGTTTCGCTTCAACTTTTATGAAAGAGATGGACAAGGTGGGAATTTGAGAGGGTCAGTATTCTGAGAAGAAAGGACTGAGTGCAGGTCTTAGTCTGGGGCCTGGGAAGTTGGTTGGAGACAAAAAGAGTGATGAGAGGAAAAACAAATAAATGGGAATGTCTGAGTGGAAGTCATTTGAGCCTAGTCAGCTTCAATTATAATTAGTTGTAAGAAAGGTAGAGAGAGGAGATGGCATGCTTGTTAGTGACTTTATGCATACACTATGTTACTGAGTAAACTGAAAACAATTGGTGCTTTACAAGTGAAGTTCCTTTTGATGGGTTAAAATTTTCTTTGTCACTCTTGTCATGACATGCAGAGAAATCAAAGATTGGTGAACTGGAATGTTGTAACCAATTATTAACAAATTCGGTGGCATGTAAAAAGCACCATCCGAATCGTGGCCGAAGCCAGTGCCGCCTCGACTGGCTTCCGTGCAGGTGGCACGTAAAATGCATCAATCCGACCGTGGCCGATGCCAGCCTTGCCTGGCACCAGTGCAGGTGGCATGTAAAAAGCACCCACTACACTCACGGAGTGGTTGGCGTTAGGAAGGGCATCCAGCTGTAGAAACATTGCCAGATAAGACCGGAGCCTGGTGCAGCCTTCTGGTTTCCCAGATCCCCGGTCGAACCGTCCAACCCATGCTAGCATGGAGAACGGACGTTAAACGATGATGATGAAAGCATAATCCCTTTAGAACTATGCAGCAAATACAATACTTTTTTGAATATGTAAATTTATTTACCACATTTGAAGCAATTAGTTTGTCATCTATGAGATCACTTCATTAAGAGTTTACTGATCTTCAAATTTCTTACTTTCAAGTTGCTTATCTTTGACTGATTAAAAATAATATACTGCAGCTTTTTAACCATAAGTGACAAAAAATTATGATGGCTCTTATTTTTATGACATTATGTACATGATATAAGAAACCCTAATTGAAAATTGAGCACTACTTCATGTATTTAAATGTGAGTTGTCAACAGTTATGTACATCATAGCCTATATTAGATATTTGCAGACACAGTCATAGTTTATTCATTCAAAGATGAAGCTTTCTTGTTGCTATTCTAAGTTTCCTATTTCAGTTCTTCATTATGGAAATAGAGAAACAGAGTGAAGCATGAGTTTTGATGATTACACAATATTTTGAATTTAGTTGTAAAAACATTAGTGTTGAATGCATGCTTACAAGAAAGTGTGTATAGTCTCTTATGTGTATGTGTTGGTTTAATCATGTAAATCATTAATTCCTTATTTTCATGCCGGTATCCATGTTGATATAGGTAATCTTCAGAGATTGTGAAGATGAGATAAGCATATCTCTCTCTCTTTGCACTCACTGTTCATTGTCCAGACTGATATTGAACTGGATATCTGAGGAATCCAATGCAAGATCTAATGGTCTGTTTACCAACTTATGTAACTGATATTTGAGTGTATATGTGTTGGATTGACTTCTGTATCATATCTTGTTTGAAAGGACTTTTTAGTTGTCCAAGAATAAGCATTAGCAACAGTCTGTCATTCAGAAACTAGATATATCAAGCCATTGATGGACACATCACATTGCTGAGGGAAATTGAATTCATTAACAACTGCATGAAAATGTCTATTACAATATTTTGCCATGCAATTTTACAGAAAATATATACTATGCCAGTCTTTCTAACAGAAATATGATAGAAATTACAATGAAGTTGAATTCATCTACTTTGAAAGCAAGGAATGTTACTGGGAATAGTTAAATCAAAGCTTAAATAAAATTCAATCATAACTTCAACTGGAATTGTTATTGCCAAAAAATGCATACTGTTGTGAGAATCAGTTAATATACTGAACTGAATTTTGCATCAGAATGTGTGTAAAAGGAGAATCAAATGAACCTTTGCAGCCTTGTTTTACACACATACACACATATATAGACAAACTTAGAGATAGATTTTGTGCAGGTGATTGTAGTATGCCCAATAAAGAAAGCACCCAATGTTATGAAGAGAGTAGGGACACTTAGGAGTTATCCTCTGCTTACAACATGGCAAGATATTGGGATTGTCATCTCTTCAGAGAAGACTCTTAGAAGATGAGTTGTAACATTAGGACATGCAAGAAGACAAACACTGTATAGAAATTTATATACTTATTTGTTGGTGTTGCATTCATCATCTTTATAATGTTATTCTCACACACACACACACACACACACACACATGTGCACAAAACATATTCCAGCAGTACTGTTAAAAGATGTTGAATAATTCAAAAAGTTGTACAGTACAGATTTGTTACAATTTATTTTAATCAATTTTTATACTGGTTTATATAAATGATATACTGATATTTCAACATAAAATGTCCGTTTCTTAGCTTAAAAATGTTTTATTCAAGACTTGAGATGTCCTCTATACTTTAATCTGTTGTTAAAATCATTCTATAATGTTTGTACTTTTTCGTCCAACAACTTTTATTGATCTCAGAAAGAGGGAGATTTTTAAAAATTCTTAATCAGAAAAGTTGCTAAATTAATAAAGTGCTTAGGCTATACTACGAATTTAATGACACTGAAGTCCAAAGAACATTTGAAATTGTGACTTGTGAATTTTTCAAGCTGAGTCATGACATTTTATGTTGGAATATCAGTTATGTAAACAATTTTTGATAATGGTGTGAATAAAGTAAATTGTAATAAATCTGGTCGTATGGCTTTCTGAATTCATTTAACATACACTCACAAACATATACATAGACATGTTCACACATGTACTGTTCCATTTGATTACATCAGTAAATAATTTTGAAGTTGGTACACCATATAGAAAGAATAGAAAAGCTTCCTTGCATTCAGTCCATATGCATTTAAAATAAAATATATACAAAGACTTTCTAAAATCTGTTTTATTCTGTTTCTTGCTATTTGAACACTAACAAAAGCTTTGCGTGGTTACACAAAAAAGAAACACATCAACATGCATAGATATTCATTGTATTTCATCCTCTCATTCTCCTTGTATTATATTTCATTGAAGTTCTAACTTTATGGTTTGAATGTGTGTGAGTGAGATTTTTTTTATTTTTTTTATGCAATCATATGCTTTTGTTATTGTTTACCAGTTATATTGGAAAATCAGCACTAACCTCTCATTTTTCTTCAAAACCATCTAAATTCATTACACTCATGCAGTTTGTTACATTCAACAGGTCATCTCTCCACTTGCTGAAAAGGTATTTGCTTTTGCTGTTTTGCTGCTAGATCCTAAGGTTTTGAAGCCCAGTACAGCAGTTGGATATTTCTCTTGTATGCCTAGTTAGAAGCAGCTAATGCACTGTAAAGATTATTTTATTTTATTTTTTAACCTTAGGTAGATAAAAAAGAAAGCTGTATTAAGTTAACTGTACATAATTAAAAAACTTTGATTTACTATATTATTATAAAATAAAGTAAAATATAGAGAAAACCACATTGTTTTAAATTATCAAATATTTTGAAAATAAGTTAATAACCAATGCTACACAAAAGAATTTTTGCAATATAAGGAAATATAAATAAATTGTCTTTAATATTAATTGTTACAAGAATTTTCAAAATACTTCTGTTTCTATTGATCAGGAACATAATTTTAGTTTCAGTGAATAACTTCTTAGATAACATACCTGCATCCACTTCATATAGGATTGAAATCACAAATCATATTGCAATTGAGGGTTCAAAGTTTTTACAGAAATGTCAAGATTTAATTTTAAAAAATCACCCAGAATATAGCAAGGGTCCTTTTTATATTCTCAGAATATTCTCAGTATTATAACACTATCTGTATTTCTTTGCTTCTTCAAATCTACATAATGGTTCCTTTCATGAATGGTAGAAACTTCATTCTGTAGTTCCTAATGATTTACATTTTTGCTCTTCACCTGTCTTGTCATTTCTGATGTTGCTACTTGCTATTGAGATTGTACTTATTTTTTTCCTTTTTTATCCTAAGAGGTTGGTTATTTTTTTTTCTTTACATTTCAAAATACAGATATAGCACAAATAACAGTACAATATGAAATCAATATTCTATACTCAGTTGTTTGTAGTGTTTTGAATTAGGTTATTTAGAAATTCTGTTGACAAAAGTATGTTCAGATACAGCTGAAGATCTACAAAGTGTAAAAAGGCCAAATGTATTGTCTAGGCAGCTGAATAAAATCTTGGATTTGTCTGTTATATCAGGAATATGAAATTTTTGTTGTGTTGATGTTAAACGCTAGAAAACATTGATAGACTTATAGGCTTAAAGGAAATTATATCAGTAGAACTAAAGATAGTCTTATCAGGATGGAAAGAGCAATACAATATTAACTAATGTAGAGAGCAGTAAAAAGTCATTATGAAGTATCAGTGAACTCAGTCATTTATGCTTTGTTCTAGAGCATTAGTGCAATAAACAAAACAGTTCCAACTGAGAAGTAAAATCATACTAAACTTGGTTTATTGAAAAATTGCTTCTGCACTTCATTCTTACAAAAACAAAAACTTCAAAAAGAGTACCTCATAGTATCTCTTGAATAATGAATTTAGGTATTTTCAACTTCTCTAACGAGATGAACAAACCATAAAATACATTATATTTTCAATTTATTCTATCATCAATTTTCTTAATTTAATATTGAAGTATGCTTCTGGTTGTTCTTGTCATTAGTGAGCTCTTTTTCTCAGGTACATTTCACCAATATAGGTTTTGTTTCTTTATAAAATGTCAGTTTAAAGTGGACTGCAAATGTTGGCTAGTTCTATAGATTTATTATTTTGTTTTTATTACTAAAGTTCTATACTTTAGTCAAGGAAAAGTTCTTTTACCTTGTATGTTTTGTTTTTCAATCATAATTAATCCTTATATCTTGTAATTCATCCAATAATGTTTATTTTTCTTAAAATATTTATAGTGAAACAATCTTTTTAAAATAAGTTAAAATGAATCTCATTAGTTTACAATTATCTCTTGATATAACGACCAACAATTATAACTCCATAACCAAATTCCTAAAATACCACTTACTATTTTAAAGCTAATCTTTTAAAATTACCAATTTCTCTTCAAGAGATTCTAATAATAATAATAAAAAAAAAAAGTATCTTATTTGTATGTCATGTAGATGATTAAAAAAAACTGTGCTCAACCATTTCACTGAAAAGGTTCTATCTTCTATAAACTTGAATATGAAACCTCTTAAATAATTTAGAACAAAGGATTATTTAACAAAAAAAAAGTCTTAAAATATATACTCTATTTTTATATGAAGTTAAAACTGCAAATTATATGAAATAATACAGGCTGATGGTTTGTAATTTTACATTGTATTCAGTATTTCTCTGAAGTAGCTCACAACACCATTTCTCTGAATATTTCCTGAAGGGGTTCTAACCCTGAAATATTGAAATATAGTGTAAAATTACAAACCATCAACCTGTATTATTTCTTATAACTTACTTTATTTTTGCTCTATAAATTTAAAAAAAAAACAAAAAAAACAGCTATACTAATACAATACTCTGTTTATTTTTCTAAGATACTTCATTAAATGACTAGTATAATAATTTGTATCTTGAAAAAGTCATTAAGAAACTTTCTGATTTAAAGCAGTTTTAAGTTGTCTGTTGGTATATACTAGAAAACTGTTTATTTGTTTTGCTGCTTTTATAACTGTATGTCATGATGAAAGTCTTTAGAAGGTTAGTTTAAATCAGGGTTATTGAGACAATGCATGAGACAATATCTTCTGATTAATAAATCAGTTTATAAATAACTATAAATGCACTCCGAAAAATGAAGTGTTATTTAAATTAACCCAATTTTCATATAATTTGTTGATTCGCAGTTCTTTCACCATACACTACATGTTATAAAAAATTTGAAAATACTACTTTGGCAAAAGAACTGGAATATGCAGATGTATTTTGAGTTAATATTTACTATTTTTCTCTCTCTCTTGTCTCAGTTTCCCTTGCTTATTGAACATTTATTCAATAATATTTGCTTTTTTTCAGATTTTTAGAAATAAGCTGATTTGTTTTAACTGTGCTTGAGCTTTATACATATTTATACATTTCATAAAGGTTGAGAATAGTCTTATTGTCAAGCAAAGTAAACTAACTGGTTATTGGCTTTCTAATTTTTCCTTACTTTCTTTTCTTTATGTGGAGATTTTTGTTTTGCGGGTGTTTTTGTTTTCTTTTTTTCTTTCTTTTAGCAAGTATAATTTTAAATTTTACTTTTTTTTTTTTACTATTGAATGTATTACTTTCTGAATGTCATTCCATCACTTTTCATACTATATTTTTGTTTCCTCATTAACTCAGGCGATTATTAATAGCAGATAAGAAAAGCACTGGTCATTTCCCATGTGTTGACCTTTGTTGAAGCCTGTTTCTCAATGCTTTATTAATATACACTGATGATCTGACAGAAACTAGTCAGTTTTCTGTAACATAAGTAGCTTTATCATAAATATACATCTATATTTACATATCCAATTTATCTTGTGAGTGTTGTAGAACAGAAGGTTAACTCATAGCAGGCTGACTATGAAACCTGGATTTGATTTCTGGTTGTAGCCAGCTCACTTTTTTTTAGATTACTAATGTCCTTGGATATTTTTTTCTTTCTTTCTTCCCCTCAATTTTAGATTTCCTATCTGCCCAAGGAAGGCATTAGAAAGTCATTTGAAAGTACAGTTTCTGAGACACTATGACAATTCATAGTTTTTGAAATACTTCACTGTATTCAATTAAAACTGTAGAATCTTTAGAAACTAGAGGTAGTTGGTGTTGGTAGTTATTGAGTATAAAAAGTTTGAAAAGTGGAATCAATTTTGTCATGAGGAAAAGAAGTTTAATGTATGGATAAAACTCAATTGAGAGTTTTTGGACAAAACAGTAAACTTCTTTTCCTCATGATGAATAATTTCTTCCACTTAGTGAAGTTTTTGTATTTAGTATATTTAATTTTCTTTCTTCCTTTTCAAATCAATAGCACCATAATGTTTGTTATTATTCAAGATATGGTTTCTGGATTAGAACCAACATTTTTAGCATTCATTGATTATATACAGCAGTAAATATTTGATAATATTGGTTTAATTATAGTCAATAAATTAAATTACTAAAAGGCAAATTATTGTAATGTAAATTTAATGTTATATTCAGTATCATTATGTGAAATATATAGTTACTAAGTCATATCTGAACTTGAGAATATGACTATTCAACCTGTTAAACTGTATGTATGTGTGTGTATGCATGTATTTAGTTTGATTTGAGAATTACATTTTTTTAGGCATACGCAGACATGTCTTATTTTGCTTCCTTATCAAAATATGGTTGGCAATTAGTCTCTGCATGATTTCCAATTTTTTCTTTAGCTTGTTATGAATTTTATCTCCATTTCAGCTTCAGCTACATTTACAATTGTTCTGTTCAAAGGACTGTTCGTTTTTTTTGTTAATTTTCATCTTTTTCTCTTGCAGCTAAGTAATGAATTGCTAAAATGTTTTCAGATATGTGTATGTATGTGGTATGCATGTGTGTATGTACATCTATGTGTTTTGCTAATGGTTACTGAAGCTGACATTGACTCCTGAATCTTTGTCTTTGGATGGGTTTCATGCATCTTTATCTTTGTATGATATACTATTTTATTTTATATATTTTTTGCTTGTAAAGATGATGTAATTCATTTTTTTATAAAATGACAATGCGATATAATCAAACACTATAAGTATGACAGTGGCAACATAGGTTCCAAGGGAACCCAACTTTGGGTCAAGTAAGCAGGATAAAGAGGCCTCAGAATATGCATACATGTGCTATTCTTACTGTTTTGGAGGGAAGCTTCTACAGTGAATTATCCTGTATTATATCAATGCTCTGCGTTCTCAGTCTCACATATCCTGTGAACCTTGTGAAACCTCTTTGTCTGCAAGATTCCAACTAAGGTAGAAATAAATCTCAGAATCTACTATTTATTCATATTGTTCTTCAAGCAACATTTCTCTGGATATTTTCAACCCTCCTATATGTCCTGTATGACCAAATTATCTGGACTATGTTTTAATTAGAAAACTTACAATCTCCACTTTGTTCCTTATAAGGATACTTTTATTGATAATCCTATCAGTTTGTACTTAATTACGGTAGACTGCAACTCTGTCCTTGATGAACTGTTGCCTTGTACCACTAAATCTACCTTAGTTTTGATGTTGTATTGTTCATGGTGTATTCATGAAGTTAAATTATCTACTAAACATTGCTCTACATAGAACTTCAGCTATCAAAAGCTTCCATGTGCACAATGTACTGTTTGCACGCTCTTTGTGACAGTTCACATTGTGATATACTTGTATACATACTGGCTTTTAATTTTGTTTGAAAACTGTTCTGGTTAAATCAAATTATATGTGCCATGTTATGCCTATATTATTCATGTAATTGATCTATTTGTATGTTCTCGAGTTGATTTGGTATTGGCACCACCAGCCTAGATACTAATTTTGTTAATATGGTGCTTTATAAGCCAAACCATTCTCCAACTCCTTTTTTATTGCTCTCTTATCAGATACATTGAGCAAGTGAGGTCACTATCTTGTCAAAGGAATTGTCACATAACAGGATATCCATGATTACTCAGCATTGGCACTTGTCTGCATGTAACATTTTATCAAAGATTTTTCTAAGCAGAGCCATAGGCTCATAAGGCTAGTTTCCTGGATTCTGTGATGTATATATATTTCCCCCTTGGATGGGACACTAGTCCATCATAGAATAACTCACTTTTGCCAGCTGAATGCACTTGAGTAATGTGAGACGAAGTGTTTTTCTCAAACACAATGTATCTCCTGGTCCAGTAATTGAAACCGCAATCTTATTCTATCGGTCTCTTTTGTTGAACAGCTAAGTTACGGGGATGTAAATACACCAACATCGGTTGTCAAGTGATGGTGGCAGAACACACACACACATATATATACGATGGGCTTATTTCACTTCCGTCTACCAAATCCACTCACGAGGCTTGGGTTGGTCCAAGGCTATGATAGAAGACACTTTCCCAAGGTGCCATGCAGTGGGACTGAACCTGGAACCTATTATATATATAAGTCATAAATGACAGAAAAATAGTTTGATGGAATTTTATTTAACAATAAGAAAATTCTAATGTAAGTAATTTATTATTAAATATAAAATTATTTACATATCTTTAAGTTACGAAACAAATTTTCTTATTGTTAAATGAAATTACATCAAACTGTTTCTGTCATTTATGACTTTATCATCTTCTTGTGTATCATACTATATATTCCATATATTTTGTAGTATGTTACATTAAGGTGCCTTTTTCTTTTTTTTTTGTTACAAATGCTACTGGATTATTTGAGTCCATATGTTGTAATTTTATATATAAATATATGGCACTTGTGCCAGTAGCACGTAAAAAGCACCGAGTGTGGTCAGTGCCAGTGTTGCCAGGTTGGCTCCCATGCCTGCGGCATGTAAAAAAACACCATTCGAGTGTGGTCAATGTCAGTATCGCTTGACTGGCCCCTGTGCTGCTGGCATGTAAAAAGCACCCACTATACTCTCAGAGTGGTTGGCGTTAGGAAGGGCATCAATCTGTAGAAACATTGC
Organism: Octopus sinensis; assembly: GCF_006345805.1. Classification (NCBI taxonomy): domain Eukaryota; kingdom Metazoa; phylum Mollusca; class Cephalopoda; order Octopoda; family Octopodidae; genus Octopus; species Octopus sinensis. Next base: position 176,504,180 of record NC_042997.1, read on the forward strand.
CAGATCAGATTGGAGCCTGGTGCAGCCTCCTGGCTTGCCAGTCCTCAGTCAAACTGTCCAACCCATGCCAGCATGGAAAGCTGACGTTAAACAATGATAATGAACCTTACAATCATGAATGCAACACACTAACCAGTAAGCCATGTGCCTCCATGTATATGTGTCTGTGTGTTAATAATGATCTCTACTAGCCTGTTTGAATTCAACAGATTATCTCCTGTTTATAAAAGTCTACTTTTATAATTGTGGAAGAAAATCTTCATTGGGCTACACTCAGTTCCTTACTAAAATATCATTCTGAATTGTAAAATCTGCCTTATAATCATAAACACATAAACCAATACTCAATTGCTAATTCTTTATTCATTGCATTCAGTATCAAAGGATAATTCTGCTATCCATTAAGTTTTTTCTTTTTGTCCTTTCATTCTTACTTTGCTAATATGGTTTTTATTTTTTATCCAACACTTTCTCATATTCTTAAGTATGGAAAGTATTTATTCTGATTCAAATCATCTTTATCACTTAACATATGTTTTCTAGGAAAGCATGGGTTGGATGGTTTGATAGGTGGCCAGCTCAAATTGTCTGTTTTAGTATGGTTTCTACAGCTGGATACCCTTCATAAAATCAACTGCATAAGAATGTACTGGGTGCTTTTCCATGTGACACTGGCACAGGTGCCTTCCCATGTGGCACTGGCACAGGTGCTTTTCCATGTGACACTGGCATAGGTGCTTTTCCATGTGGCATTGGCATAGGTGCTTTTCCATGTGGCATTGGCATAGGTGCTTTTCCATGTGGCACTGGCACAGGTGCTCCACAATGTAGCACTGGCACAGGTGCTTGTCCATGTGACACTGGCACAGGTGCTTGTCCATGTGACACTGGCACAGGTGCTTGTCCATGTGGCACTGGCACAGGTGCTTGTCCATGTGACACTAGCAGAGGTGCTTGTCTATGTGGCACCGGTATGGGTGCTTTTCCATGTGGTACCGGTATGGGTGATTTTCCATGTGGTACCGGTATGGGTGCTTTTCCACATGGTACCAGCATCCATGAATTCACAAGACAAGGACCTTTCAGCTGACAGAGGGATATGCTTGTATGTATAGATGGCTATGATTTTATTTAGCTTGATGTGTCTTTCTAAGTACAGCAAATTGCCAGAAGTCTTGGTCCGTTGTCATTTCCTCAGTGAGACCTAGCCTCTGAAGATCCTTCTCACTACTTCATCCTACATCTTCCTCGGTCTACCCATTCCATATGTGTGCACTACAATTAGAGATTGGTACTTCTTTATGCATTTGTCCTCATCCATACACGTCACTTGACCATACCAGCACAGTCTTCTGTCTTGTGTACTACACCTGATGTCTCTTATACTCAATTTTTCTCTGAAATCATTTATGCTCTGTTGTACATGCACACTAACATTACCCATCCAGTGGAGTATGCTAGCTTCATTTCTTTCAAGTCTTCACATGTTCTCACAAGTCATAACCCATCTTGCTACCTTGTAGCATAGCTTTTCGTACACAGGCATCATGTAATCAACCATTCACTCTGAGGGAGAAGCCTTTTGTTATCAACAAAAGTAGCAGCTCTGAGCTTTGCTCAACCTGTTTGTTTCTAGTAACTATGCTTCTGGAGCTTCCTCTGCCTAGGTAACGGAAACTGTCTACTATTTCTAAGGATCCTCCCAGACGTTTGAAGGAGTCTATTTTCTGCACATTCCTAGTATTTATTGTACCTGCACATCTGCTACACACAAAATCTACTTTCTCTGTTTTTTTTCTTCACTTACCTCATTCTCACATCGTATGAAATTATAATGATATATTAGTTGACATATCTTTGACAGAATGTTTTAAAATTTTCTATTTCATATATTTTTTTATACTGAGATGCTTATTAGGCTTAAAACATAGCTATTAATATATAGGTTTAGCAACATTATTTTGAAATCCAAGGCTGTCTATAAATACTCTTCAAATAGATGACTATGTATTCATCCATTTCTGCACAGCCATACATTCTAGGCAGAAGTGGATCAAGATTTAACAATATGTATTTTGTAATAATTAGGGATCGCTTCTGAAATATATTACTCTAGTTAAATAGCCAAATTTCACATTGTAAAATATATTTATTTTGTACAAAATTTTAAGGTATGTTGACAGTTTTGGACTGTATAAAATCAGGCCTCTACATTAAATCTGTCTGATGGTTGATCTTTTCCCCCCACCAAAATGATAAAATAATTACTAGAAATATAATAAAGGATTAGATTCAGGTGATGATGTACATCTACTTAAAAATGAATCAGAATTAGTCCATAAATTTGTATGTCCTTTAATGATGTGTATGTGTATTTTTAATGATATATACATATTTTAGTGTATGTGTGTTTGATATACCAATTTCTACATACAGTTGACTGTTTTCAACAAATAGCTTTTAACAGTTTTAGAAATATTTTCATCTGCATTGTTTTGTAAGGACATCCTTTCTATTATAGAATTTTGAGTAATAGCCAGAATGAATAAATTGTATACCTTATTAAAATTATATGTGTGTATATTTGTGTTTATGCTTCCACACCATTTAAAACTTGTGTTTATAAGCCTTTTTATGTCTAGTTTGACAAGTTGTGATTCATAAGATAACTACTAGACTGAAACAAGCACTAGGGTCACTATGATTAACTAAAATGCTTTGAATGTATGGTTACTGTTGAATGCCTGAAATCAGTAAAATATGTATAGTACAAATTGTTTGACCACAATTTGTATCTCTGGTTTAAGTATTTATTGCATCATAAGTAAGCTCAGCACATTTAGCTGATTTTAGGAAATATAGTAGTCTAGGAAATTCATGATTAGGGAAGTTTTTTTATTGGTTGCATCAATTTTATTTGAATATTTCTTTCTTCTAGATTGGTTTCTCTTAGTTGGTTGGTCTCTTGCAATGCATTTTCAAATTTGTGAAGAGGTAGTGCTCAGCTTAATTCTAGAATGTCTGCTTTGGGGGTTCAAGCAAACTTGGTTTGTGATAGCTTTTTCCCTTTAGATTACATTCATTTATCTCTGCTTTTTACACACACACACACACACACACATGTTAGTTACTGAATATAATCTAATGGACAAGTTTCAGTTTGTTTAAAAGGTCTTGGAATACCAAAATTCTGAGTTGTTGAAACAAATCGAAGCTTGACTATTGAGCTACACAAAAGGAATATATCTACTCTATACCATTGAGTACTCAGTTGAATATTAGTCTTACCAGTCATATATATATATGTGTGTGTGTGTGTGTGTGTGTGTGTGTGTGTGTGTGTGTGTGTTATTCAGTTACTAATGTCTATGTATGCCAATTCTATAGAATATTTAAAGAATGCACTGGAAAGACATTTTGCCAACAAACCAATTATAAATATACAATCTCACACATATATGCATAAACACATACATAACTATTTAGGCTAAAGGCTATATTTTGGAAGAAATTACCATAATGGTAAGAGAGATTACTGAAAAGAAAGGAGATTTTAAATATTTAAGTAGCCAAGTTGAAAGCATTAAACTTTGAATAAAGTGGATGACAGATGTCAGCTAACCTTAAACCCGTTTTTAAAAATATTTGTTTACAATTGAAATATCCAAGTGTTAAACTTCAAAGGATATGAGGCATTATCCTGTTAACTTTTGAGTGTGTTCACATCGAATCCATTTCGTGTGAAAAGAACATTTTTCAATAAAATTTATAGGCTTTGTGGGTAGTGTGTGTGTATATATATATATGTATATATATATATTATTTTCCAATATTGTTTTGTTTTAATGTATTTACTGTGAAACCTTTTTGGACAAAAATTCACTAGCACTTTCCTATATGTTATGGTTTTTTTTTACCCCCTAACATCTAAGAGCATGTCTTTGAGTTTCTGTTTCTTTTATAATTTCATCCAACTTTTAATTGAATTTTGTTCCTTTAACTATAACTGGATAGATTTAGAATGGCTTAATTTAAAGGGAAATTTACATTTCTAAAATACATTCTACTATAATTATTGTGGAAATTCAAACTTTAAGCTAAATATTTTCCTTTATACAATTTCAATAGTTATTTCCTCTAAAATTTTACTAAACACAGTATGGTTAGTAGTATTATTATTTCCTACTAAATAATTATACTTTTGTTTGTGTGGTGATGTTTCAGCACAAGCAGCCATGATAGCACAAATCTATTTACATATTTACAAGAAAAAGGTTGACAATTCAATAGCATGTGTGTATATATTTATGCATGTGTGTGTTTGCGAGTGCATAGATGTGTATATATGTACACACAGTGCTCATATACACATAAAACTGTACATAGGGAAAACAGATTTTTTTTTTCAAATTAAAAATTTAATAAAGATATTACAAACTAATTATATACTGATGTACATTTTACATTTTCAAAATAAATTGAAATGTAAGCTGTAAGTTGTAGTTTCATAAACAAATACAAATAAAATAAGAATATACTTAGAGTGCTTAACTTTTGCAACATAATAAAGTAACTTGATTTTTGTTCACTCTATCAACATCTCATCAGGACAAAATTTTAAACAATAAGTTTTGAATTCAAAACAATATTTCACAATTACTGAAATTTTAAGTGGAAAAAGTTTTTTTTCCCAGGTTTAAACTTTAAAGCAGTAAAGTTAAATTTTCAAGATTCTCTAACAATTTTGCAAAATTTTAAAAGCAAGAAAGTTTAGTTCATCACGAATGAAAATAATGTTTAAAAATGTGTGAATGTTGTTTCTTACTTATTTGATATTTTGTTGTCTGAAGCAGATAATGTGCAATTTTGTGGTCTGAATGTAACCTGTGTTACTTGTGAAATTTTTCTGCAATCCTAACAACCACCGTCCCTTTTCAGCAAAAACCACAGAAAGCTACTTTTCGATACTTCATAACATGGGTAAGTGCAACGAGTCTCCCCCGACGATGCTTCACCTGCTTCTTCTCATAAAACCCATTGCATGTGTGTTTCCATGGATACCACTTTCGAGCACTTATTTCATGTTTCCTAAGCACAGGAATCTGGGATGGATTTTTGACATTTTCACTTAAATATCTTTGAGAAAATGTAAATGAAAATGAAATCTTTCATTACATTTTTCCTTCTGACCTATATTTTAATGGGAACCATTGTGGAAAGTAGTGTGTTACCAAGGAAACTAATTGTTAAATGCTAGCTTTTTGTGCAGTTGTCATACTTCTCTCTAAAGTATTTTTATATGACTTATTAACCATGAACTTTAATCAACAAATATTTGATTTAACAAATATTCTCTATAGCTTGTTGCATCAAAAGGTTATATGCCAATAATTGTGTGTTTTTCTACGTATTTTTTTGTGGGTAAATTCTAGTGAATTAAACAAACCTAAATCTGTTGAGACTGCTTTTTTTTTTCTAACATTGATTAGGGAAATTGCATTGTTAACTCAAGATTTATTTGGTGTTTGATGTATATTTGAAACTAAAATATGTTCTTTGCAAGATCAAGTAAACATAGTTCAATAATGCTTCTGATTCCAAGCTTATAAATTATCTATTGTAGCATTTTTGATTAAACTGTGTTTAAGTTCTTTGGGCCAAAATTTACAAAACATGTTTAAACTTATGCTAGTAAGTTTTAACAACTTCTTCAGTAAAATGTTAAGTTTTTGTTTAAGAGATTATGGTTTGATAGCGGACGTTAAACAATGACAATGATGATGATATATAATTACATTTATAGCTCATTTACCAATATGACATAATGGTAGGAAAAGAAAGTGACTTATTGTTAAGAGAGAAAATAAGATTCTAATTCATGTATATCGAATAGTCATATAATTATGACAAGCAAAAAAATTTACAATTTTAATGGTGAATGGGAAGCTTTCTTTTTCTTTTGTGAGTCTTACTACTTTCTTTCTCTGTCAAATGAAAGTTTAACTAAGACTAACATTCAGTGAGGTTATATTACATGAAATTAAATTGTTATTGCTGTTTCTGATAAATGAAATAATTTATACCATATTATGACTTGATTCACTTCTAAAATGTAATACATGATACTTTAACTTTGTTATTGATGTTCAAAACTATGACCTTGGTTTTAATGAAAATTATATATAAAAAAAAAAAATTCTGTTTATATAATTAATTTTTTGCATTTCTATTATTTGTTTGTTCTGGCACTTTACATACTGAGTTCAATTTCTGCAAAGGCAAACTTGCCTTTCATCATCCCCAGGGTCACTAAAATAAGTCTAGTACTGAATCAATAGTATCAGCTAATCCTTTCCCCTCAAAAATTGATGGCCTTGTGTCAAAATAAGAAACAGTTATTTTTGTGAAGATGGCAGAAGATGGCTTTGTATAAAAAAAATGCCTTGCAATATTTGTTATGGCTCTTTACATTCTGAGTTCATATTCTGCTGAAATCAACTTTTCCTTTCACCTCGCCAAAATTAATAAGATAGAATTACCAGTGAAGTATTGTAATCAACTGCCCATACCCCATAAATTTCTAGCCTATGTTAGAAACAATTATTTGCTTGTTTGACTCCCTACATTCTGAGTTCAAATCATACCAAAGCTAACTTTGCCTTTTATCCCCCCAGGTTTGATAAAATAAGTTCTAGTCTAAGCACAGTGATGGTGATGGGCAAGTAGTAGAAACAGTAAATGTTTTTACAGTATCTAGTTTTTTTTCTCTCTATTTTGAGTTTAAATTTTTAGAGTCAACTTTCATCTTCTCTGAAGTTGACCAAAGAAACATCATTTATATTGTGAGGTCATTCAGTTGACTAAACCCCCTTCTCAACAAATTTATGGTCATGTGCCTATGTGAAAAATCAGTTATTTTCTAGGCTCTAAAACCTTGATTGCATTTTGTGTAACATGAAATGTATTTTGCTTTTAATCTATGTTAAACTTCTCCCTCTGATATATCTACATTTTTCTGAATATTCTGCTTTCATTTTGTGTTGAAAATTGTTACTTTGTTCAGCATTGTAATATGGTGGAGTTAGACAATTAAAATGTTTCTAAATGCAAATTGTTAATCATTTAGGAGTAGCTACTAGGTGTATTTACATATACGTGAAAATTGTATATTCTGTTGTACATTTTATTCATGTTATTTTTCTAAACAAAATCCAAACAAAAATTACATTTTTCATTCTTTTTCTTTAAATGTTATAGTTTCTGTAGATATTCATATTGTCATTGAACATTTTCTATATGTAAAGTATTAAATTTTTTTTAATATTCATATATTTCCTTTGCAAGTTAGTTATAATTAATATTACTCTATAAAACTTAATCTCTTTTTTTTTTTCCTTTTAGATTTAGTGTTTATGAATAACTAATATTTACTTGATCAGCATGTTAGCTTTGTTTTCAGTAGGATTTATTTAATGATAGACTTTTTAGCAGGTTCGGCTGTTAAAGATAAAAATCCTTGACTCATAAATGCTCCAAACATAATATTCTAATTGTTTTGTCTAATTAACTTTTAGCTTTACCTAAATCTTTTTCTGTAGAATGTTAAAATAATTTTGAGACACATCACACTAAATATAAAATCTTTTTTTTTTCAAGTTTAAATGATAGTGACACACAAATTTCAACCTCACTTGTATAGCTCTATAGATCAAAACTTGTGTTACCAAATTCCAAATTATTTTCTTAGAAATTCCTAAAGAGAACCTCTAGTACACTGAAACAGACTAACTTTATCTACTCACAGAACCAATCAACCCATTCATTTATCATACATAGAATATTATAATAACTGCAGTAAACTGTAAAACAATGTGGAACTGGAGTCATGTCTAATTTCTTGCATTCTTTTAAATTTTAATGAAGTAGTGACTAAACTAAATCCATGTCAGTTTCATTTCCTGTTACACTGCTAATATTCTTGTCACATTATCTTATTTCCTCTACATTTGAAACTTTTTTTCTAATAAAGAAAACAGTAGTTTGGTGATTTATATAGTCCTAGCGAGTCATACTTGACATTGTTAAAAATGTATAAAGCCTTCTGGGAATTATGCATGTTTTACTGTAACAACATGTTTCAGCAAGTTAAATGCACATGTTTGCAAGTTCAATGCTCTTATGATGGGGTTTATATGTTGACAGCATGTGTCTTACACTATGTACATCCTGCTTGGGACAACTTATGAAAATGAATATATGCATTATTTAAAATTATACAGCAAGTAATGTACTGAGCCCAAGTCAATTATACTATCCCCTTGCTTAAGGAAAATCAATATTGTAAATTGAGGTGCTTGAGAACTGTTAAAAATGAGTACAAAACAGCTAAATATAAATGTACATACACACAGATACACATTTTATATCCATATCAAGCCTTAAAAAACATACAAATATGCGTTTTGTTTTATTGAAAACATTTGTGAAAGTGGCATGAATGTGTTATTTTATTTAATTTAAAGAGTAGGCGTAATTTGATAGCCTTTGCATGTTTTCCCACTGGCGAGGTTGATGTGATTGATGTTGAGCTTGAACTTACATAAATGGATTGAGGAAGCTTCTGCAAAACAAGAATTTGGTCAGGTGTTTAATACAGATTTGATTAGATGAGACAAGTATGGATGATGAAAAGAGGGAAATCAGGTGTATCAAAAGAGCATATGCAAGATATAACTGTAAGTTCTGAGAAACTGAAACCATTACTGGAAGGTTTAAAGTGAGTGTGTGAAAATAGCAGACAGGCTGTAGTTTATTGGTGAGGAACAATTTAAGAATCGGTTAGATATTCCCACTTGCTCTAGATAACTAGTGCTTTTATATGTAGACAAGTTGTGCCTTATAGAGTCAGCAGATATTGGCAGTTGAACTAGTTTCTGGCCTAAAAGAGACCTGTTATTGCATTAATATATTTTTAAAACTGGCCGCATCCATCCTCTCACACTTATGCTACATCATTCTAAAACTAATCAAATTGAAATATTGAAGCTATGCTAATTCAAAACAATGTGAATAAATAAGAATTACATTTGACATAATATCCTGCATGCTAAAGAGTTAGATATCTTTTATACATCATTAAGAATCAGTGATAATTAATACCCGACATATTTTCAAACTAGATCTATCAAACAATTTTCTTCACCCTACTTGTTCATGCTAACTTGGTCTTACAATTGAAACTGTTTACTGTAATTGTAAAAGAATTATAATTATTTTCCTTCATGCATTTTATCAGAAAAACAATAGCTTTCGAATGTATGCTATATATATATATATGTATGTAGGTGTGTGTGTAGCAAATGTATGTACATGGGTGCAGATATATGTATTATGTGTATATATGTGTGTATATATGCATGTACATGTGTATGTATATATGTATGTATATATGCAGTACATGTGTATATATTATGTGTATGTGTGTATATAGGCATGTGTGTATATATGCATGTGTGTGTATATGCATGTATGTACATGCATGTGTGTATATGTACGTGTGTGTCTGTGGTGCAGGTGTATATACACATGTGCACGCATGTGTATATATACATGTCTATACATATACATACATACGTATGTGTGTGTATGTATGCATATGTGTATATAGGTGCAGGTGTGGCTGTGTGGTAAGAAGCTTGCTTCCCAACCACATGTTTCCAGGTTCAGTCCCACTGCGTGGCACCTTGGGCCAATCAAAGCCTTGTGAGTGGATTTGGTAGATGGGAACTGTATATATTTGTGTGACTGTGTTTGTTCCTCCACCATCGCTTGACAACCGATGTTGGTATGTTTACGCCCCTGAAAATTAGCAATTCAGCAAAAGGGGTTGATAGAATAAGTACCAGGCTTACAATGAATAAGTCCTGGGGTCGATTTATTCAACCAAAGGTGGTACTCCAACATGGCCTCAGTCAAATGACTGAAATAAGAGTATGTATGCGTATGTGTATACATGTGTGTGTGTATGTATGTGTGCATATGTATATTCATGCATGTGTGCGTCTATGTATGTGTGCATATGTGCATGTATGTGTACATTCATGTATGTATATGCACATGTATATATATGTATATGCACGTGTATTTTTATATATATGTATATGCACAAATTTATATATGTATATGCACACATATATATATGTATGTATATGCACACATGTATATATATATATATATGTATATGCACACACGTGTATATATATGTATATGCACACACGTGTATATATATGTATATGAACACACGTGTATATATATGTATATGAACACACATATATATGCATGTATATGAACACACACATATATGCATGTATATGAACACACACATATATGCATGTATATGAACACACATATATATGCCTGTATATGAACACATGTATATATACATATATATGCACACTTCTGCATATATATATGTATATGTTTCTGTGTAATTTTAATTCATATCCTTTACGATTTATTAAAAAAAAAAAAGCGTTTCCAATGGTAACACATTACTAATATCTGTATATATTCATCATTTCATATTTTAGTTTTAACTTTTTATTTATATTCATTTTTTCAATGTTTCCTTATTTATTGTTATTATTTTAACTTTCTGTTAATTTCTTCTTGTTTATTCTGTTCATTATTGCTTAATACTTTACAGCTTGAAATTCTTTACTTTTTTTTTTTTCATTTCAAACTCAGTGCCACTGCACCTTTTCATTGTTGTGTGCTTCAATGGTGGTGTACAGTGGTGCCAAAGTCTCTTAGTTCTCTAAACATTTTGCTTAACACTGGTGCATGTACATTTGGCCAAGCTCTACAAAGCTCTGATCACTGTGTATCAACAAGCACATGTGTTTACTTTTTGTTTCTGCTAATTACTGCAAAATTGCTGAAAATCTGCCAAATTTTCATATAAGCTTTTCTAAGGTAAGCTTGAAGTTAAAGTATCACTAAGTATCTTCGTCAATTTTTAATGCAAGCTTACTGTATATAAGAAAATATTGATCTCCCTCTTGTATTAGTGCAGCTATACTTGGTGGATTTGACACTATTATTATCTTCTCTGCTTTCATTAAGTTCAGTCTTTAAAATAGGTATTCTGTCTCCCTAAATTATTTGTATTGCTGTGTATTCTTTGAGGCTTTTTTCTTAATTTTATTTTCTCTCTCTTTTCATATGTAATGTGTCATTACATCCTAGTATATATATATATATATATATAGGAATTAATTTTCTTCATTACATACATCAATTCATATCAGTGAATTTATTCCATTGATATAAAAACTTTGATAAATATTAATTTAAACTATCAAAGTGTACTAATGTTATTTTATTTATTTTTCTGTATTCTATTTGTATTGCATGTTTTAATTTCTTTGAAGTATTTCATAGTATAATATTTGTTGGTAATTATAATTTTAACTTTGTTTCATAGAATTTCTTTACAAAGTACATTAATTTCTCATTCAGTTTTCAACTGGAAGCTCTTAGTGATCATATTGAGATGCCAAGGAAAAACAATGAGAGATATGAAATGTATGAAAAGAATGAAAGAGGTGTATTCAGTGGCAGTGTGAAAGGTCTTCATAGTCTTTCTGAACAGTTGTGAAGAAATTTGCTCTTTCTTATGGAGTACAATAATAGTCATCGAAATATGCTAACACTTGGAAATATTTCACATAGAAAAGGTACTACTAGAAGAACAACGAGTAGTCAGTGTTAAAGTTGGTTCCATTCAAATAGGAAGTATTTTATACATGAATACAAAAGATGCATGATGAGTTAAATTTAATAGCAGAAATGCCACTAACTTCAATTTTGTTACCTGGGGAATCAATTGTTAAAAAAAAAAAAAATGACCTTGTGCACATTCTCAAATCAACTTTTTGTTGATATAAAAGATAAATTTATACATTATATAAAATGGGTAATTAAAAGTGAACCAGACTCTTCAGAAAATTTGTTCAATGAAAGGTGGCAAAACTGAAGGTCATGCCATTAAGTTTTAAATTAACTAACATGTGAATAATATATTTTTAATACAATTAAGACAGGTGCTCAGTACGAAAAGAAAATTGATTGACAAATTAGATGTAATCACTGGCTCTTAACATCTTGAAAATCTCTATAAATTTATGATGTTGTGCAACAATACTAAGTAATGCACTTTGCCCTCTACATCCTGCTTTTTACCATTCTCAAATGAAAATTATGTCTTGATTCATTGATTAAACTCAATGTACTTGCGATTCGTATGCAAAAGAAGTAACTTTGGTGATCTGAATTTGTGATAACATTAGTTAGTTAAATGGTAATTTATAAATAAATGCATGTGTATAAAGATCAAGACAAAAAAAGGGGGTAGGGTGAAGCATAGGGTTTTGGTTTATAAAATGTTATCAAGAAAGGTATTTTTGAGACTTGGTCAATTATATCTACATTGAAAACCACACATGCCACCTAGTACGTTTCAATTTTTGACTCAAAGAAAAAATTTTAAATAGGACACAACTACATGCATTATTTACTGAACCTTTTCTGGACTTGAAATTCAATGCACCAAGATATGCATACATTCTATTGCTTCTACACATTATTCAGTATGTCAGGTGGTTTGATAACATCACTTCACAGTTGGTATATCTGCATGTGTGAAAATAAACTCAGCTACTTGAGCAGAGTTCAGTTCTACTCTGAAACAAAATAAATATGCTTTTGATATCTAAACCTATTACCTGCATTATCATATCTATCTAAACCCATTACCTGTATATGCATAGATTTGTTGGTAAAGTGTCTAAAAATTAATTCTACTTAATTCTACACAACCTATGTGACTTATGGCCATCTGCACTTCTGACCATAAGAAATAGAGTACATATTGTCTTTTTCACATTTATGTACAATAATTATGGATTAAGTTTTTGTGTTTTATATTTTTATAACCTGTTTGAATGGAAATAGTATTGAAAAATATAAATCTTATGACTAGTCAGTTGGAAATCATGATACCGAGAGAATGTTTTGTGTTGGAAAAATTGAGTGACTGGCATAAGCAAAAAGAGACACTCAACAAAATGCCAAAACAAAACATGTTAAATAATGTACTGTTTTCCCATATGAACAATTGGTAAAAGATTTATCTGCTTTGATATGAGAATTATGTTCAAATGGAGTTGTTACCCTCATGATTATTACAATAAAATCATTAAAGTTATCTATAGATTCATATAAATATATTTTTCTAAAGCTCCATTTCCCAGCTCCTATGATTTTGACATCCTGCTGACACTTCTCTGGATGCCTCAAGAAGTTGTACCCTAAGTATAAAAGCAACTGGATATGAAAGGCAATATTTTTCATGTGCTTAGTTGATGGCACAAAACTTCAGCCAAATGGTAATATTTAAATAAAAAGCTATAACAAAAGAAAATTTTCTAAGTGTTAAGTTTACTGAAAGAGATGGATGAAATGCATTTGGTTGAAAAGACCTGGATTTCTTCTTAGGCCAATGATATTACTTCTATAGAACCTTTTCCATATATATTAGTGTGAATTTGTAAAGATGGAATTACAAGAGAATGAAAGAAAGTGCTCAGTGATCCTTTGAGATTGACCATCATTTCTGCAGCTGTTTCAGTAAGCTATTTGAAACACATTGATAACTGTGGAACATGTGAGTGGTATCTGGAACCAAGGAAAGAGTGGGAAGTGCCCAGGCTTAGATTTTGTTGTACAAGAGATGAAAGTGGCGAAGGAAAGAGTTCCAAATTAAATGGTGCTAAAATCTTTTTAAAAGTGTGACATTGTCAGTGCAGTAGATGAAATGAGATAAATTGCTATTCAAGGAATTTTTAAGAGGATAAACAAGTGACTAACAGATGAGAATTATTTTGAAATTGGAGTTTGATGTATATACAAATGATATTTTGGGGTGTAAAAGTCATAACACAGATTTAGTAGTCATGACTGATTTTCATCTGTAATTCCGTGAACTCCTGAAGCTTTTGTGTAGACATTATAAGCATTTTAAATAAAATTCCTTAAAATCAATTCATAAATGCTTATTTCATTATACTGGTCTCATGAATTTATATATACATGTCTTTCAGGTGTGCAAAACATATGCAGTTTTCTGTTGGTCATCTGTAATCCATTAGATTCTTCGTTTATTGTCAGTCAGTCAGGAATGGCTATTTAAAGCACTGGTTGGTCTGTTTGTTTTGGCCATAGATCATAGCTATACATTTGCATGGTACCTATTTTGGAACCTGTTAGACTATATTAGAAATTATTTGGATTATTTTAGTCAAGTGTGTTTATTATTTAAACACAGCTGCAAGTGAACTTATGAGCAATATTCACAAACTGAAACCCCAAAAATGGAGAGCATCACTTGTATACACAATAGAATAATGCTATGCATTATTAAACCATTAACATACTGAGAAATAAGTGATCAAAGTATTTAATCTCATTTCCTTTTGTCTTTTAATAGCTACAATTTTTTATTCAATAAATACTTGTCATTGTCATTTATATGTTAATTTGTTTTAAAATTTTTTTTACCTGTGTATACCTAATTGGTTTGTTTTATGTTTGATATTCTTAATTTATTAACAAATAATCAATACTAGAATTTAAGTAAACAAAACAACCCACGTTAGTTATTAGTACTTATTCTAATCTTTTCTAAAATAAGCAATGAGACACAGATATTTAATAGCTGTTTATAAATTTCTTTGTTTCAGAAATATATTACTAGTTTAACCTCATTCCTTTTTGCTTTGAATTTATAAAATATTATAGTTATTGAATAAATAGAAAGATAATTGAGATAATGTTACCATTTTTAATCAGTTTTATCTGAAGCTATAGAAATTAAATTAGTGTTCAAACATGGGGATCAATTACTTATCAGTTTGTCGCAACAGTTGATTTGTTGACTTTATCTACTTATTCCCAATAATTAAATTAAATGTTAAATTTTGTGTGCGTGTGCGTAAGCTCTTGAGGTTACTGTTGTGAACTTTTTGAAAGGATAATTGAAATCTATTTAATCAACTGTTGGTAAGAAAAATTACTTGGAATGAGATATAATTCTTAAACATGTATGTTTATTCTAATTGCCTAGTCCTACCCCACTTCTCTCATGACAATGATTTTTATATAATACTTATTGAAATTTCATGTGCTATTTGTTGTTATGAATTTGTTTTTTTTTTTCTCTAGTTTTTGCTAAATAGCTGGACTTTATCTTGATTTACCTCTTCCTTAAAACATTAACCTTTGATTTTGATAAATGTCCATTGGGGTGTGTATGAACCATATCTTATCCACATGAACAATAGTCTACACAGAGACACACAAACATATATGCTGACAGGTCTCATTCATTAGCAATATGTACTTCTATAGTTTACTTTTTTTTTTCATAAGTATTATTGTTATAGCCAAAAGGACATGGTAAATTTCTTACTGCTGTAAATCATCTTATGTGAAGTGAATAAGTTCATTTGTAAAGGAAATGTAGTCTAGTTACTTTAGGCATAATCTATAATTTATACATACTCTTCCATGTATACATGAATAAAAGAAATGTTCAAATAATTTTCTAAATTAAAATGAATTTGATGTCAGTTTTTGGAGGGGAGTTGTTGTTAGTATTTTTCTCTAATTTGAAAGCAAATATCGACCAGTAAAGCCATAACATTAATAATGATCATTGTCTGAATATAAGTAATTTTTTAAAATATATATTTATTGATTTTCCTTGAATTGAATAACACTAATATATTCTTAACAGTTTATAAATAGAAATTGTCTCAAGTGGTGTTTCTGCAGAAGGTTGTGAGTGTGTTTCTAAGTATGTTTGGGTACATATGCAAGCATATTCATATACATATATAAATTATATTTATGATAACCAGATAAAATATTTCTGTGGTAAAAAACGGAAATAAAAGGCATAACATTTTTATGAGCAAACAAGTGAAGGAATATATGAACACAGCTGTTACTCCTGACACGTTTGCTACTTCTGATGTCATATGTCAATGAAAATTTGTACATTTACCACTTTTTTACATGAATTATAACATTTTATTTATTTTTTCCCCTCTAATTTTATTATATATTTCATGGAAGATCTAATTTTTGAAATATACTTTTTGTTCCCTATCCCTCAATGTGATATTAACAAAAATGTTAATTTATAAATTGTGTTAGTTAACATTGATTTATAAAGTGTTACAAATCAATCTATTGTGTACACGTACACTTTTATTTTTTGTTTTCTACCTAAAGATTTTTTTTCTCTATGAACTATTTAAAAGAAAAACTTTATCAATGATGTAGCTAATATTTACTAATTAATCTTTATAAATTAAGATATATTTATGAAAGTTTTATTCTCTCTTTTACAAGCACAAAGAATATTTAAAAAAAATACAACTCAAGAAACAAACTATTCTAAGCAAGAATATTGCTATCTTTGGTTTTGGTATTATTTTCCCATCCAGGTGTAGTTTAGTAGTTTAGATAGGTGTGACACATTGCCATTGATCTTAATTCTGCAGCATCTCATCTCATGTTCTCTGTAAGATCAAAACTTTCTCAGGCTGAAAATAAATTCATTTTTAGGAAGAAAACCATTCAGCTTTTGATGACTGGGCAAACTTTCATTTATTTTTGTGTCTCCCACGCATTAAAATAAGTTTTTAAAATTCAATTCTGTTAGTTCAAATGAATTGATTTTTCTATTTTGTGGTGGTTGATGTAGATTCTAACTATTAAAGAAACAAAATAATACCAAAAGGTCTTTTTTTAAGATGTGTCAAAAAATATTAATTTGATCAAGATCATTAAGTAGATGAAAGTCTATAGGGATCTTTGGCAAAGTCTTCTGCAACATTTCTTGAAATAATGTTAATTCTTACCTCTTTGTTCAGTTTTGCTTAACACAGCTTTTTTTCCTTTTCTTTTCTGCTTGCTTGAAAGGCTAAACTTGTTTAATCTAGCATGATAGTGTTGTTAAGCTTTATTTGTAAAGTATTTGGACTATTTCCCTCTGATCTAATCAAGAAGATTTATCCTTCAAGACACATACGCACATGCACGTGTGTTTATGTGTGTGCATTTAGAAACAAATTAGTTGCTAATAAATTGGTTCAATGATTTCATATTTGAATGTCAAGAAGTAATTATATTTCTCAAAAATATTTAATTTACTCCTATTGTTCTCTATTTTTTGCTTTCTTTTCTTTCCATGAAATGAAACTTTAAATATGAAATAAGAAAAAGACTTCATGATTATTAGTGATTGAGTAGAATCCAGCTCAGAGTTTTGGAGATTTTGATTTCTTAGTTTGCGACATATCACTTCTATTAGTAACTCATTTAAGAAAGGCATGAATGTCACACATTCACATTGCTATTCCACTGTAAATTTGAGGTCTTATTCCTCTGTAAGAAATATGAGATATATTTTAATTCAGACTTATGACATTGTTTAAAAGTTTGACATTTCTTTCTAACTTATTTCCCAGTTGTTACACATCTTAATTCAAACTGTGAAACTGGACAATCTTTGCTTAAGTAGACAGGCATTTCAAGTACTGTTCCTTTTAGTTATTATTCCTCAGTCAATAATTGTTTATATCCTCAACTGTTAATATTAGAAAACAAAAAAATAATATGAAGAGCTTCTTACAAGGTGAAGAAGGACGTGATAATTTATATTTTTGCATTGTAAGAAGCTTTTCACAATATTTCTTTGTATTCTTATATCGTAATGCTTCAAGCAAACTATAACACTGTTGTTAATGTTAGACCTATGAATTCAAGATGAATTCTAACCCTTCAGGTTTTATAATTGCTGCTTTTGAAAGTACATTTGTCTTTTATTCTTTTCAGAATATTTATAGGATCATATATAAAGAATATTTTTCTAACTCCTAAATCTTTTTTGGTATAAAAATGTGCAAAGTTATTGTATATTTTTTCTTTGGTTTGTAATCTGCAGCTATGCATTCAAAATGTGAAAATAGCATGAGAACCAATGTTATATAAAGGGTGAAATTATGCATCTATCAACAATTTTTTTCTTGTTGATTTTTATTAGGCCCCTAAGCAATTATCTGTCTGCATTTAATAATGTTCTTTAACATACACTTAGTAGAAAAATGAAAAAAATTGACATTGAAAATTGAGTAAAAATTTTGGTAAAACTCAGCCAAAGCTTTTTCATTTTCTAATGATACATGCAATTTGATTAATAGATTGAAAATATATACAAAATTTTCAAAGTAAAACATTAACTTCTTTGATTTTGACAAGTACAATTATCAACTTGGAAACTACATTTCTTAAGTACATTTATTTCAACAAATGTGGAATTGAATGAAATTATGTCAGAATAAGATTTTCAATCATTAACATATGTTAATTTTCCTTTGTCTGTTTGAAATTTAAATTTTGAAATTATTACATATAAATGAAATATTTTTCTACGAATGAAATTGTGATCTTGTTCTTTAAAAGTGATATGTTGTAATATGTAGAAAAACATGAGAATGTTATTCTGCTGCAGGTATTTTGTGCTTATGAGAAATGACTGAAGAGTTTATAACGTGATATTTAAGAAATGAGGCAGTGTTTAAAAATGAATAATGAAAGTCTGTGTAATTATCATCTCATTATAGATATTTTGTTTTCATGGGAACTGCTTGAAAATGTATTTTAACCTTATACTACTGAAGCTTAGACTTACTCCCCACTGTATACCATATTTAAGTAATTGAAATTTTAGAATTGTTCTCGTGTTTATTTGACCAGAGTTCGTGATTAATAACAATTGTTCTCATCACAAGGGGAGTAATGAGTTAATTTGAAATATCCTGACTTGTTATATCAAGTATACTGTTTTTCATACTATTGTCATGCAGTAGGTATCTCTGAATATTCCCCCTCTACCTCCAACCATTGTTATCTGATATAGGATTATCAAAGAGAAATCCACTGATTTATCTAAAACTCACTTCTTTGAGACAAGTTTGATAGACATTCAAGTTATTAAATTTTAGATCTCAGAAAACACATTTTGTAGGTAAAGTGGTTAAGTATGAGCTCAAAGTGTTGAAAATTCCTACAGGAGCATGTTCAACTAAGAGCTGTTAAGCCTAGAATTAAGTGGCCAGTTCTACTGGAAATGCATGTATCTCAACTATCCATAAATATTACAGTTGATTTGTTTTTGGCATCATCAAAATGAATATCAGCGCCTGATGCTAAGAGAGCAAGTTAAGCTACTCCATCTTTGTTCATAAGTAAAAACAAAACTCAAGAGAGATTGTCTGATGAAAGATTGTTTAAATTTTGAAAAAGTAGATACTTTATTCATTTATAAACATAAATTTCAAAATATTGTATTACTAGTTATGGTGTACTAAAAATTACCATTAAAAATATATATTGATATTTTATGTGACTTGATGTTTCATTTCTTGTATTTTACCTCTGAAATTATTTTTAAAAGCAGTTCTCATGTTATTTTTTTTACCACACAAACTTTGGCCATTACTTTTATTTATATTTTTTATTACCTAAATAATATAAACACCTATTGTTAAAGCATACTTACAAGTAAACTCATGTCTTTTATTCTTAATTTCTCTTGGAAATTTCTCAAATTTCCATTTTAGACAATTGTTGAATAATGATAACAACAACAACAATAATTTGTCTGTAATCTTATTGATATTGTTAATTTAAAACTTCATTTTCAAAAAAATTCAAAGATTTTATATAACATTTCTGTTTTTCATTGGGAATATCAGATTTCTAACTGGTACAGTTCTGTGAGCAAGTCACATGGTGATAAAGTAATATAAAGGTTGGGTGACAATAGAAGAGGAAGCAAAAAAAAAAAAAAACCCAATAGGCTTTAATGAAAAATTATATATAAATTACATGTAACTAGAAGAAAAGCAGGCGGTTGGCAGTGTGTCAATTTCTACATGAAGAGAACATGAACTGTGAAGAGTTTCAAATTGTGAGGTAGTACTCTTATTAGCAATAAGAAGCCCAGAAACTTATTAAAGTAGTAGTATAAATGAGTCAGAAAATGTCTATTCCTAATTAGGACCATCAAAAGGAATATTTATAGAAATCAAAATGAGAATTATGGCCACCATTGTCGAGATTTTAATGCTCATTTTTTACACTTGCATGGGTGTTGGGGAAATCAGTCGTATCACTAAACACCTGTCTTTTGTCATCTTTTCTGTGAAGTCCAGTATTCTGGGATCTAAAGAGATGAAAAACAGACAATTGGTGATATACTGTAGACATGTCTAAGCATTTAAGGCCAAGAACTACTGAAACTTTGTGGAAATAGTTGTTGAGATGCTGAATGCACTTGGATGGGGTTTTGTCTCCATAGCTATCTCCTTTACTGATCAGAATATGCAGGAAAGGGTTACATATAAACACTGTAATTTACTGCAAAAGTAAGGGTATCAATCTGTTTGAAATTACAAGCTGGTGTATATTTGATTTAAATATTATTCAGTTTGAGTGTGTAGCTGAGTATTGATTTGTAGAAGCTATATTTAGATAAATGAATCTGCTTTGCATGTGGTGAACTGTAATACATTACATTTCTTCATCTCTTACTCTTTTTTTAACTCTCCATTGTTTTTCTTCCACTTTTCTCTTCTCAGCTGATACATGAATACGCAATCTGCATCTCTCTCTTTTTTTTTCAGCTATCTCTATTGTTCCTTTCATTTAATCTCTTTCATTTACACCCTCCTGTACCTACTCTCCTCTTTTGTCTCCCACAGCTAGATAATAGTGGCTCCAGTTTTTTGTTACATTGTTTTACTAAAATACAACATAACAAAATTTATTGGCTTATTTTTATTACCTTCTTCACCTCTAAGTTTTGTCAAATCTTTCCAATATTTGTCCATTTTGTTGCCATCTGTTTCTTTTGCTATGTCTCTGAATCCTGTCTGTCAATTTTGTCATCCATCTGTTGTCACTTGTCCTCTGGATGTAGCCAACTTCATCCAGTCCAACCCAACTCTATTTAAGATTTTGTGAACTTGACATTATCATTTAGTTTTTTGTTTTTAATTTAATTTTGTTTTGTGGTCTTTCTTCTTTATTCAAAACATGTTTGTGAGTATGTTGAGCTGTTCCTGGCTTGTTTGTTAGATCTGTTGTTGGGTTATATGTTTCTGCTTTCATAAAAATTGCAGTGATGATGTGTTGGTTGTAAACTTGTCTTTTGAGGCTTAGGTGCATTTTGTTTCTAAAAATGGAACTTACCTTCTTGAAGTATTGTCAGTCAAAGGTAACGTTTTATATTTCTTTACCTGGTTGTGTTGTTATAAATTGGTTAAAGTAACTTTTTACTATCAACCCATTTTATTAGAGCTTGAATTTTTAAATCTTAAAATTTAAAGATCCAAGAGGCAGGAGATAGTTACAGCCCATAGATGGGTAACTTAGGAGATTCTCATGCCAGATATTAAAAGCTTTACTAAGATCAAGGGCAGTTCTCAAGTTCCCAGAAGTAAGACACCACAAGTGTGTGATCTAAGAGAGAGCAATAGAGTAGTATTTGGTAAGGTTGGTCTTGAAAATGGGACTCATTATGTTTTTATGGAATACGGCAAACTCCTACTTAGAAAGCTTGAGTTTGGTGAGCTGGCTCTAGAGTATACTGTTTAAGAATAATGGAAAAGAGAACCAAGATATTTGTTAGCTTGTAATGAAAAAGAGAACCAAGATATTTGTTAGCTTGTAATGATTGGGAATGTTTTTACACATGGTGAGTGTTCCTATATGATGATGAAAGGGAAGAGTTTGAAAGGAGTTTGTTTGTGCATTGTGGAACTGAAGTGGTATCTTTATTGGCAAGAGTGATACTTAGAGGGCCTACTTGGCTGGGGAGTTGCAGGTAGGAACTATTTGGTGATATTTTGGTTCTGTGAAGGAAGAGGAGAGACATACTTAGAATGATAGTACCTGTCATATTTTTAGTCATCCAATCCATTTCACCCTTGAGCAACTTCTCTCATGTGTGTGTGTGTGTCAGTTGTAATGATACTGAGTCTTCTTTTAATAACAGCATTGCAGATATATTGCTAATAATAATATTGCCAGTGATATTGTTTCAAAAAATTGAATTTTAAGTGTATTCCTTTCCTTTTTTTTTTGTATAAAAATAAAGATCAAAACAAAATATGCAAATACAAAGAGAAAATAGAAGTGGGAGAACCCACATCTCACTTTTTCATTTTCATTTGTTTGTAAGTTTTGCTTGTCTGAAAATGTAAACATCTATTTGCTGTTCAAAATGAGTAATATAATTTATTTTTGTTATACACTATTTAATTTTTTTTATTTTCTGTTTTTATTTGTATCATTAGTTCTTTTTTAAAAAAAAAATTCATTTTTTTCTTTGCTCTACCCTTCTCCCTGTTTAACTAGTCAAAAATTCATCCCATGAAACCATTAGTTTGAAGATGAAGAAATATAAGTAAACCCTGTGAGATTGTGAAAGGTTGCATTCACAGCTGTTTGTTAAAAAATTACTTATCTGTAAATTATGTTCTCTATAATATGGAAATTCTGTTTCAAATATGCTTATTTTTGTTGTTGTTGTTGTGATTGAATGTTTTCTGTTTTAATTGTTGTGATAATTGTTGTTGAAAGCTGTTTTGATCACAAATGGAAAACAAAACTATAATCAGCTTTAGCTTATAATTTATGCAAACAGCTTTTGAAATCCAATCACAGCAGCCTTTTTGGAATATTGCAAAGCTAAACTTCTTTTTTGGTCACCTTACCATAGGTAAATTTTTCATGGTGTTATAGATCAATGTAAATATTTTCAATGCTTAGACATTTTCTTTTTAAATCTATCATTTACCTTTTTCTATTTTTACACTCATTTATCTCTGAATTATTAACAGACAGTGGACATGGCTGTTGTAGTAGCCCACTGAAATAAATATTTGACAGTATTTAGTTTTTGTCTGTCTTATGAGTTCAAACCCCACATGAATTGATCTCATCTTTCATCCTTCCTTGGTTGATAAAATACACAGTAGTGTACAGAATTCCTTCCTTCCTTACAAACAAACAAAAGTTGTTTTTATTGTTCAAGGAATAATGATGTTTGAACTGCATGCAACTCAGTTTTTATTACTGGTGAAAACTATTAACTTCATTTATGTTGCTAAAGCCATTGAGAGAGGTGGTTATGGGGTGTTAAAGTACCACTGCTCTCTATCTGACATTTTGTCATGTCAAATACATGTCTTTTGTTTTGAGATAAAATCTTAGCGATATCAACTTTGCCTTGAATGTTCAAGATCAACAGATTAGAACCAAAAATAAGTTGCGAAAGAAATTTAATTGTAAAGAAAATAGAGTTGGAGCAGACATTTGGTAGTTTCCTACAAAGTGAATGTTATCTAATTTGGCACATTCTTTTCTTTTATTATGGCAGGGTTTGCATTTGCATTTCAATTTTCTTAATTCAATAAAATGAATAGTTGGCAGTGAGCTGGCAGAAACGTTAGCATGCTGGTAAAAAATGCTCAGCAGTATTTTGTCTGTCTTTATGTTCTGAGTTCAAATTCTGCTGAGGTTGACTTTGCCTTTCATCCTTTCAGGGTGGATAAATTTAGTACCAGTTGCATACTGGGATCGATCTAATCGACTGACCCCCTCCCCTAAAATTTCAGGCCTTGTGCCTAGAGTAGAAAAGAATAATATGAACAGTTATGTATAAACTCATTTTGTGCCTATTCTGAAATATGAATACCAGAAAAGATGAAGGGAGAAATTAAATATTTTGTAGTATTTAATTACATCCCTTTATGTTCTGAGTTCCAATCCTGCTGTATCAATTTCTTGACAATGAAATAAATACCACTCAAGTATTAGACTTGATGTAATCCCCTCAAAATTTGTGACCTTGTACCTGTGTTAGAAAACATTTTCATGGTAGAATTAGTATAACAATGGATACCATTACATTGCTGTATTTAGTCATGTTCTGAGTTTGGTTTCCATCAGGGTCAACTTTGTTTTTCATCCTTGTAGGATAAATAAAAGTTAAGTACAGGGTCATTCTCATTGACAATACCTTTCCCCTACAACTTCTTGACCTTATACCTATGTAAGAAATGATAATTATCATGAATTGATACAAAGTTAGCATTCAGTAGCCAATGCTACTGATCAGGTGAATATCTTGATAACACTGCATTCTTGTGTAATTTTTTAATAACCATTGATTGCATCTCTATTCACTACATTTGCACAGTAGTAGTATTAAGAGTTTACTATATCAGAGGGTAATTTTTCTTTGTAATCACACAAAAACTTTTCATCATAGATGTTTTGTTATTTCACTCTGTAATTGTTTGAATTCACAGAAGGCACTATATTGTGATTGCACTATCATTGTTTATTTTTTCCCTCCTTCTCCTCTCAGATATAGGAGACATTTTTAGCATACTGAAAGTATCCAAAAATATTGCACCTTAACTGTTTTAGTACACAAGCAAAACTGTGTTATTACACTCTATCATCTGCTTTGGTACAGTGTTTGATATCACCTCATTTTTTGATCACATTCTATATTTTATTATACAGGAAGCTATGCAGGTGAGATATTTATGACTGTAATTGTTCTAATGTATAAGAATTTTTTTTACATTGTTTTAAAATACAAATGGAAAACTGAAATATTTTCATATATTGTCCGTTGTTTTGAATATGTATAATTTTGAAAAAAAACTTGTAAACTTTTGTTTGGGTTGTGTTAAGAAAAGCTATTATTTTCTATCTCTGTGGTTTATTGTTATGAAACTTTTTCTTAAAAGCTCACTAAAAAATCAAGACATAAATTAAACTCACATATGTTCAAAATTAAAGCATATCAAAATATTGAAAATAAGTAGAATATAAACAAGGTTACCTTTCAAATACATTTATTTTTATCACATTTTCTAATTAGATTGCAGGTTTTTTAAATTTATAACATGAAGTCTGTATTCTAAATCTAGTTAAAAATTTTCAGAAATAATCTCAATTATTTGAAATATTTTGAAGAATAGGATTTTTTCAAAAATGCATGTTGTTCTTTTCTTAAATGCTATTTTGTTAAAGTTAGTTCTCTAATGACCTGTAAAGTGGTTTTCTTACTGAAATATACACTCAACAGGAAACAATTTTTGTCAAAATGGTATTGTCTCTCAATTTAACATATTGTTGCAATCTTCTAGATCTGTATGGTGTTGGTGAATAATTGTCTCATTAGCTCCCTAAACTATAAACAATATCGAATATTTCTCCATTGTCTGTAAAATATGCAATGTTTGAATTTACAGATGGGTTGAGTTCAGAGTTGAAAACCAGTTTCTTTCTAATTTTCTATTTTGTATAATTTAATTTTTGCTTGTTCTTTCAAATATTATTGAAATGTGAATTATTTACACTGGGTTATATTTTCTAACTTATAAACTGTAATATACTTACCACAGTGTTTTGTTGTCCATACAGAAAAAAGGCAGTGTTGCTTTACCATCCAATCTATTAATCTGATTAGATTATAGATGACTATTTTTCTTATCTTTTCATCAACTTTCTCCCTATTTCCTGTCGTCCATTAGTCCACAGTAGTGATTACTCTCTATATTCTTCACTTAAGAAGGTACCATCACTCTGGTCAGGAGAAGGGCAATCCATTTACATGATTAAAAATAAAAACAAGCCAAAAAAATGTTATGTTTGTTTGTAATGATATAAGGAAATTTTTAATGTTTTTGCTTGAACCTTGCATCTCCATTTGTTGGGCATCACCTAGAAAATTCAAATATTTTCTCTTGTCATAACAAACTAACATATATTTCTTGCTTTTGATGTATTGACTCCTGCAGAAAGATTTCTACTAGTTTCTTCAAATTTTAATGATGTGAAACTGAAAGTTAAAAGGAGCTGAATGTGGGAAAGCAATTCATGTAGTGATATTGACAATAAAAATGCTAATATTGCTTCGTTCCAGGGAAACGAAAGTATAAAACATCATACAAGGAAAACTAGATTTTCTCCCATTATGACACTTTATGTAGTCTTCATAAAATCTTAATTTACTGCACTTTAACAGAAGTATTACTGTCTGATAGACTATACTGATGTTAAAAGGTTCCAAAAGAAGTGCATAACTCTGAGGCAGTAACAAATATTTTCTTGATCAATCCTTCAATTTCCCAAACCACAAGAAGTTAGGTTACCAGGATTTTTTTTTTAATGCAAATAGCTCTTTATTCTCTGAAATCATTGCTAACTCTCATGGCTATATAATCCATGGTTATTTATCTCTGTCACTGCTGCTCATTATATACATATTAGTTTTACTTTTGGAACAGTAAAATACTAGAGATAGTTCTCTTAAGTATGTTCTTTTACATCCCACATTTCAAATCTTGTTAACCACTCTAAAACATTGACCACACAGTCCATTACAAACATGTATAAGACAATACATTACACTATCAATTTCAAGAAGTAAAATAGCCAAGTAGATACACCATTAAATTATCAGCTTATTAGTCTTTTGTTATGTATTTGGAAAGTAAGCATCTTTGTATATGTCTCAGTTCACCAAGTGCTACATGTTTCACATCTATGAATAGTTCCTAAAAGAAAAAAATGTGCTATCAGTACAAAATTCCCCCATTATCTCACAATGTTTCAGGTTCTGTTTGCTGAAAGCTATTGAATATTGCTTTTCCCTAGTTCTCAAATTAATTGAAAGCTAGCTAATTTGGTTGCATAATGGATTGCAATTGCTACTCCCCAAATTAAAAGTTTTCTTATAGAATTTCCCCTCTTGAAATTAGTTTATTTCCCAGAATGCTGAAATGGCAGAAATGATAGTATTGGACTAAATGCCTTGCTGTTTTTAATTTTGTCTCTTTGTGTTCTGAGTTCAAATACCACCAGGATTGACTTTGCTTTTCATCTTTGAGGATTCAATATAACAAGTGTGAATAATGAACTGGTGGTAAATTACTTTTCTAGAAATTCGTGGTTATGTACCAAAGTTAGACATTAAATTTTTTTTTCTTTTAATGGAACTTGATATTTATAATTGACCTATTGTAATATTTTATAGATTTTTGGGGAAATCATTTCCTATCTTTGTATGATTATTATCCATTCATATATGTTATCATATATCTGAATGTATAAGATTTAGAAGTTAGAAGAAATATATTCTCTTTTGGGCTAATTTTATATAATACTAATTAGCCTAGGAGAAATTTTAGTAAATTACAGTTGGATGACATTTTGACTAATAACAGATATATCACCTCTTAATGTACTATTGCTGGGAGTTAGTATGGTTGGGATAAATTTGAGATATTTGTGTGCACATAGAAACAAATATATACTGTAACAGTAATGAAAGGAAGTCGAAGATTGAACCTGGATGCGTTGAGTGAGGTTGAAAGATAGTTGGATGAGAACTGGTTGAAAATACTAATACTGTAGTTGGTTAGAACTGAATCAGTTACAAGATAAATATTTAAGACAAACTTCAAAGAAAAGTGCTAGTAGTGATAATAGAAGCTGGTTGTGTACATAATACAACACACTCAAGGATCATAATTATGAAGACAATTTATCTAAAGCCCTAAACCCCTGCCTACCTCCCTTAGTATTAATAAACAAAAGTAATGGGGAAAATATTCAAATGAGAAGTACCATATTTGAAATGAAACCATATCAAAATATCTGTATATGGTCTTCCATAATCTACCATTTTGTTGTCATCTCTAGGCATTAAGCTTAGCATTCCATATCAACAAACATTCTTCAATTATATAGTATTCCTATTCATTACTTGTCTGCAGTGAGCTGTACTTATCCATAGTAGTTTTTACAACTAGGGTAGCATTGCATATTGAAAGGTAGTATGCAACTTGGAGAAAGATATTTGAGCTATCAACTCTTTTTGTCCATTGACTAGTGTGTTATTGATTCAGACAGTTGTCTAGTCTTCTTACATCACACACAAAAAAGAATCTATCAAATACTCTCTGATATTTGTTACTGCCGTAACTGTTTACTGTACTGCTTGTTAATAACATATTTGGTGACTGGATGAATATCTAATTATTATAAATTATTTTCAAAATTTGGAAATATGGTATTAATTGCAAACTTTTATGATTAAATACAACAAAAGCCTAATGACTCATCTGTTTTCTTTATGATTTACACATAATTATACAATATGAATTGCCATATAAAATGTAATGCAAAATGCTTCCTTATAAGTTGGAAGCTGCTGCTTATCATGCGTAATGTTATCACTTGGTTACTGTTATTTAATTTAGTCCCAATCTCATTTGCTTAGTGTTAGCATCTACTTGTTATTGAAAAGGTTTTATCCCAAAGATGATTGCTATTGTATACTTTATCTGTATTATTTGCTGGGAAACATACCTGTTGATTCATAACAGCAAAATAAAATAAAGCCTCTATTGCAAAGTCCTAACCTATAAAAAGTATTTCAAAATACAATAAAAGCATTTAGTCTTAGAAAATAAAGCTTTAAATATTATATTCACTGAGAAATTTATTTCATATTTTGCAACATTGACAGTGATTCATACTGGTTAACATTTTTAAACATCTGGATCATTCTTCATACATATAAATATAACCATTTTGGTATTTAGCATGTAACATTAACCTTAAAGTAAACAAAAGGAAAATTTAGTTGTTACTAATATAAATGCGATAAAAAAAAATCATAACTTGGATATTTTGTCTCTTCAGAAAATTTATCTCTTCTATGGTGTCTACCTTCACATTTAAGTAGTCATTAGATCTGATATTAACATGAAAATCTTTTTTTCTTTCTCTTATATTGCAAAAGTAGTTATTACATTATTTTTTACTTTAAATTTTACATGCGCCCACAATTACTGTTCTTTTTCACTGGATAATCATACAGAATATTCACTTACCTTTGATGTACACATGCTCATATCTGATCATTTTGCTGTCAATTTTGGATTGAAATGAATTTTTATTCTGATTGTAAATTCCTTGTATCATTGATATGTTTTTTTAAATTTTTTGTGTCTCTTGTTGCTTTCAGGAAGGGGCTGATTATGATGTCCCTGAAAACAATCTTTTGAACATACAAGATGAGTTTTCAACACAGTTAAATGAAAGTACAAACCAACCAATTGAGCAAAATTCTAATGAACAGGTGGAGACTGCTGTAGAAGCAATGGAAAGTAAACAATATGGAACAAACGAACAAGGTAAATACCTAAAATTGTCTTTTCTTCTCCACTTTTGCAGCATCAACACTTTGTAAGTTTCAGCCAAATTTGTGTTACTATGACTACAGTTTACACTTAGTGATAAGTGTAAGTTTTACATGTGCCAGCTTAACTTTTGCCTATGTCCATGTAAATGTGCAATTGAAAAAAAAAGTGTTAGGTGCCATGGTGTAGGATATTCTGAGTTTAGTACAAGAGATTTATGATCAGTTGTACATGAGTAAAGTATGAGTGTATACTGAGTAGTGAAGTAAGGTTTGTCTTGGATGTATGAATGCTTTTTGTTTTTGTAATGTCTTATTTTATCGTAAATTTAGTTATTGTATGACTTCTTGTATGGTTCATTTCTTTATACTTGTATCAGTTATAGATCTGATTGAGCAGACTTGTTACTTGAAAGCATTCTTCTGTAATCACTTGCTTTATTTAGAATCAAAGACTATAATACCTAATGCGTTTTATTTTTTAAGGCAGTATAGTATGATTTGAGGAAAATTTGGATATGTCCAGCTAGTTGAGGGACCATGTAGAAGCTCCCTCTGTTTTTGCATTTGATGGTGTTGAAAATGGGTTTTTTTTTGTTGTTTGTTTTCTCTTCACATTTTTTTAGGTGAATTACTAGTTGTGTGTATAATAGTTGTTTTATATTTTGTACATATTTATTTTGATTTTATGTTGAAAATTGGTTTCTTCAAATACATGTTGAATGTCACTTGTTGCAAAATTTTGGTTGTTGCTAAGCCTTAAGTTGCTGATTTGGTAACTCTGATCAAAAGTGTTCCTGCTGTGGACATTGCATTTTTTAGTTTGTTAGTCTGAAATGTTAGTGAGGATACAGAAGTGTTTTGTCTTGATTGCAGCATTAAAAAAAATGTTTTTGTGAGATGACAGATCAGTTTTCCAGTGCACACTGTGTGATTATTGAATAGATGTATACAATTGTTCTAGCACAAGTTTAAAATATCAAGATATTTTTTATCTTTTGGCTGCTTTGTTCCAATAAAGACCCACAACAATAATTGTATTCATTTGTTAAATGGGTCATGCAGTTCACCCCATCTCATCAACATCTGCTACTCTTTATTTGCCTACTTCTGTTCTGTGAATACTTTATTTCTTGAGGATATTTTTATTACTGGACACATATAGTTGAGAGATTCACTTCCAATCACATAGTCAACTGCACAGTAGCATGAGCAAGTGTTTTCTATTCTCTCAGGCTGACCAATACCATGTGAGAGGAATTGGTAGATGGAAACTGCATAGAACCTGTTGTTTGTGGGAGAGGAGGGGAGTGTGTGAGCATGTATTTCTGGAAGATGTCATTTTCTCTTCGTATGAGACAAGCTGAACAAAAAGTATTGTGTTTACAATCTCAGTGAATATGTCTTCTATCACTGTGCTCTTGAAGTTGAATAAGAAAAAAATCCTGTACAGCATAAAGCAAGGAAAGAGTGTTTTACAGCCAGTAAGAGCATCTGGCTGTAAAATATTGCCTCAAATAAATATCTATCCAATCTATTCCATCATAGAAGAATGTACATAAAACAAATAACTGAATACGAATGTTACCCAGTTACTTTCTCTGGTCACATGTTGAATTTCTCTTACAGGCTCATTGAACCTGTAATAAATCACACAAATTATTTACAAATTCTTCATTCTTTATTTACAATGCCCCTATTTCATTGCCATACAGTAAATAGCAAATAAAACACCCTCCTGTATCATACTTCTGGCACATACATTATACATTGTCTAAATATATAAACTTTGTACCTTTACAAGCTGTATTATTGATATTGTTGCAATCAAGGTTACAGATTCATGCACAAAAAATTTTTAAATCTTCATCACTATTCTTGTGTTCAGCATGAAGATTAAGGAATTTTGTTGTGGATATCCTCTTAAATGTTGTGATAATTATTTTTATCCATTACCCTAACAAGCTCCCCACCCTTTATATTGAATCTAATATGCAATCATTTCAGGCTAAAATTTTACTAGATGAGAACCTTCTTTGATTATTGGTATTCCAAAGTTCTTTATGCAAGCACATGCACTCATGCACATGCTTATATATATATATATTGTAAAGCTGTCAATAACAATGAAATGAAATAACTTCTAAATTTTTCCAGTTGGTCTTATAAATTCACCAAACAGTTCCAAGATATTTGATCATCCATTAGCCGAAGAAAGCCGCAGTTTAAATGGAAGCATGAATACTATCAATGCATTGTCTCCTGATGGATCTGGAGCAGCCATTTCTGGAGTAGCCACTACTACTGGTGGTCATTTTATTATTTCTCCTACAGAAAAACCAAAATCTGACCAACATGGCATGTGCCTCACTATTAGTGACCATGACCGATTACGTATTTTCATGCATGAATTCTGTGTACGTGCACTCATTCCATGGGCTGAAAGGCAAATGAGAGTTCTTAACGACCAGGTAAGTAATATTGTGTAATATGCATGCATGTAATGTAATGTATGTTGTGCTACATATGTTTGTTGTGTAATGTATGTTATATATGTATGTAATATATGTATGCCGTGTAATGCAATATATTTTGTGTGATGTATGTATGTATGCTATGTAATACAAATAACGTTGTTTGAATTATTTGGTAGTAGCTATGAGTAAGACTCTTCAATGTATTTAAATAGATATTATGTAGCAAAGCACATTTAGTTTTACTGAATAGGAATAAGGATTAATATAGAAATATATTTGATATCTGACATAAAATGATTTTGCGCTTTTCATTTTAAGGACTCTTTATATTGAGCTAGCCCAGTCATGTTGCTTTAAGTTGTAAACCACTGTATGTGTTTTTTACAGAAGATTTTTACTATCCTTAAAATTCTGTCCTGCAATAAAGTTTCTTAGTTAAACTGGCTGCCTATGATTTCACCTTGTCTTTCATCTCTCAGCTTGGAAGCTTTGTGTCAGCACCTGTAATAGCAGTTTATGCCAATGAGCCTCTCACTGATGTGCATCAAGGTTCAATATTGTCCTCCACATTTTCTCTTGTACATTAACAATTTTTTTGCTGCCTCAAACACAATGTTTATATCAAAGAGACAATCTTGTACCTAACCGTTCCATGGACAACATGCAGTTAATGCGCTCGTTATCATCATCATCATCATCATCGTTTAACGTCCGCTTTCCATGCTAGCATGGGTTGGACGGTTCAACTG
This sequence comes from Octopus sinensis, assembly GCF_006345805.1. Taxonomy (NCBI): domain Eukaryota; kingdom Metazoa; phylum Mollusca; class Cephalopoda; order Octopoda; family Octopodidae; genus Octopus; species Octopus sinensis. Next base: position 176,536,831 of record NC_042997.1, read on the forward strand.
GGGTCTGGCAAGCCCGAAGGCTGCACCAGGCCAGTCAGATCTGGCAGTGTTTCTACAGCTGGATGCCCTTCCTAACGCCAACCACTCCTTATTTTACTCTCTAACTTACACTCTTTCTTTTCCAACAAGGGTAGCTGTGTATTTACAACAAGACACCTACCTTCTGTTTCCCTCTGTACTTTTAATCTCTCAACTAGCACAAAGCCCCCTCCCCTCAATATTACTCCCTCCAGTTGAGGGTTTTTGTCTTTTTTGTCTTCCTAGGTACTTAGTGACCTTGTTAGTGATGGTATCATGTAAAAAGCACCCAGTACCATTTATAAAGTGGTTGGCATTAGAAAGGGCCTCCAGCTGTAGAAACCATGCCAAAACAGACAATGGAACATGATATGGCTCCTGGCCTTGTCAGCTCCCATCAAGCCATCCAAACCTTGCCAGTATAACTTGGTCAGTGTAATGATGATAATGATGACAAATAGTTAGCTTCACAGTTTCTGATGGTCTTTCCTGGTAACCCCACTTACAGAAGAATATAGTAGTTAAAACTGCCATGCATTTCAATGGTTACCTCTTCAGAAAATACCTCAACTTTGACCTCTTGTTAACTCTGTGGATAGAAGCATTTTAGACTGCATCCAAACACTACAACTTTTATTGCTCAGAAATATAATTTCTTCTTGCCCTTTCCCTCTGCCTATTTTATTTCTATTACAATGGCTTCTGTTCCTCTGAACTAGCTAACTACATAGCACCTCAACCCAAGTCTACCTAATAGGCTTCTCTCTTCCACACAAATCATTTTGTCCAATCCTTTCTCCTTAAAGTGCCAAAAATTCTGAAATTTTCCATCAGCACAATACCTGCAGGCATCAACTGCTTCAATCTCAACAGTCTCAGAATGTTTTTAATAGTCATGGTTGTTACTCCTTCCATTTGACTAAGACAATAAAAATATTGATCTTTACTATTGTGCCTTCTTAAGGCAATGAGTTGACAGTTATTAGAGCATCTGAAAGAATATTGTGTATTATTTGTTCTGGCCCTGTGCACTGAGTTTAAATACTGCTAATGCCATTTTTTCTTTCCATCCTTTTGGGAACCTGGAGAAGGTGTTTAAAATATCATATCAGCACCCATATAACTCTCTCAGCAGTTGAGGTCTCAAGGAAAGAAAGAGTTTGTTATTTAGAGATCTTTCAGCAGTCAGTATACAGAACTGTAGTTGTGCTACCAATGAATTGTCTACCATAATAATATGATAGCCTACATTCTGACCTCATCATTGTAATAATGGTTGAAGCACTAAAAGTGTTTGTCATATACTCAGAATGAACATATTGTTTAAATGAAAGAGATTTTTTTCCACTCTAGCTACTACTACCAAGGAACTGTTTCATATAATTGTAGTTTTTTTTTTTTTTTTTTGTGTAGTTAAGCAATCAGTTCTTACTTTGATCAGGAAGACAAATTTCTACTTAAATATCTTGAAAAATAAAATAAATCTTTACAAAATATTTTGTTTGTTATAGTTGCTTTACACAGATTATTTTATATTATATTTTTATCTTACTTGAATTAAAATTAAAAAGATTTTGGTATTTTATTTTTTAAATAAATGTTTGTATATTCTTTAAAACAGAATAGATATTGATTTTAAAAAAAGAATTAATCTGTGATATTAAATATAATCCTTTTGAGAAGTTAAAGAAGCAGTCTTAAAAGTTTCCAAATCTCTGTTTATAAAACATGCAAAGATTCTGTGAAGAATAATTATCAAATTAGATAACATCAATGAATTTTTTTTTTCATTTTACATTTTAGCTGACCTCTAGGAAAGGTTTCCACCGGTCATTCTTTAGTGCAACTCGAAAGATATTTGGTGGCAAACCTACTGGGCAGATGGTTACTAGTCAGAACACAACAGTTGTGTGAGTATCAGAATTTTTTAACTGTTAAAATTCATTATTTGCTTGAGCTTTAGAAACTAAATTTTAAAAATTCTATTTCTTTTTTAATATATAGAAATAGTGATTCCCCAGTATTTTGGCTTTATGAAATATTTTCCTCTTATGTTAATTCTCTCTCTTTTGCACTCTTGCACTAATTCACTCTCTTGCACTCACTCACTCTCTCTCTCACTCACTCTCTCGCACTCTCTCTCTCACTCTCTCGCACTCTCTCTCTCACTCTTTGCACATGCTCACTCACTCACTCTTTGCACACGCTCACTCACTCTCTCTTTGCACATGCTCACTCACTCTCTCTTTGCACACGCTCACTCACTCTCTCTCTTTGCACACGCTCACTCACTCTCTCTCACGCGCTCACTCACTCTCTTTGCACACGCTCACTCACTCTCTCTTTGCACACGCTCACTCACTCTCTCTTTGCACACGCTCACTCACTCTCTCTTTGCACACGCTCACTCACTCTCTCTTTGCACACGCTCACTCACTCTCTCTTTGCACACGCTCACTCACTCTCTCTTTGCACACGCTCACTCACTCTCTCTTTGCACACGCTCACTCACTCTCTCTTTGCACACGCTCACTCACTCTCTCTTTGCACACGCTCACTCACTCTCTCTTTGCACACGCTCACTCACTCTCTCTTTGCACACGCTCACTCACTCTCTCTTTGCACACGCTCACTCACTCTCTCTTTGCACACGCTCACTCACTCTCTCTTTGCACACGCTCACTCACTCTCTCTTTGCACACGCTCACTCACTCTCTCTTTGCACACGCTCACTCACTCTCTCTTTGCACACGCTCACTCACTCTCTCTTTGCACACGCTCACTCACTCTCTCTTTGCACACGCTCACTCACTCTCTCTTTGCACACGCTCACTCACTCTCTCTTTGCACACGCTCACTCACTCTCTCTTTGCACACGCTCACTCACTCTCTCTCTTGCACACGCTCACTCACTCTCTCTTTGCACACGCTCACTCACTCTCTCTTTGCACACGCTCACTCACTCTCTCTTTGCACACGCTCACTCACTCTCTCTTTGCACACGCTCACTCACTCTCTCTTTGCACACGCTCACTCACTCTCTCTTTGCACACGCTCACTCACTCTCTCTTTGCACACGCTCACTCACTCTCTCTTTGCACACGCTCACTCACTCTCTCTTTGCACACGCTCACTCACTCTCTCTTTGCACACGCTCACTCACTCTCTCTTTGCACACGCTCACTCACTCTCTCTTTGCACATGCTCATTCTCTCTCTCTTTGCACATGCTCACTCTCTCTTGCACTCGCTCACTCTCTCTTGCACTCGCTCACTCTCTCTTGCACTCGCTCACTCTCTCTTGCACTCACTCACTCTCTCTTGCACTCACTCACTCACTCTCACACTCACTCACTCACTCACTCTCACACTCACTCACTCACTCTCTCTCGCACTCTCTCTTGCACTCTGTCTCATACACAAATATATGCATGTGTATAAGTGTATATTAGTATAAAAAAACACATATCTAAGTCCCTGTTAGAAAGGTAACCGTTAAGGGATGTAACTCTGGTAAACTTAGCCATTCATTAAAATTTGATAAAATGAGAATCAAACTAAATAGAGAGATTGATAAAATTGAATAACATCCTTGAAAACAGCATGGCCGCAATACGACTAAAATCATTAAAACAATATATATGCATGTTTTTAAATAGCTATCATGACTCTTCCACAGTGTAATTTGTTTTCATTACACAATCTCAGATTAAGTCTACCAAACAAATAGAACTCTGAAATATTTAGGATTTGAGAAATGTTATTCTCTGTATTAATCCTTAAACTACTTATTGTATCTTCATAATTTCTCTTTCAGTTATACAACTGAAGCACCAGAGTTACAGATGCGACGACTAGCAGATTTAGCATTCCTTTTCCAGATATATGATTTTGCCTACCACACCTATCAAACTGCAAAAAGGGATTTTAACAACGATCATGCTTGGTTGCACTATGCTGGAGCCCTGGTTAGTGTGGAAAAGACTTTCATTAGTTATTTGATGTGTCCTTGTTTAGCATCCATCTTCCATGCATTTAAAAAAAAATATTTGCAAACAAATATTTTTCCTGATATCTTATAGTTCTGAAGAAAATTTACAACTGAAATATATTTTGTCTTCCTTTCTCATTTGTGCAAAGAATTTTTTACATCCATTTTTTTGCATCCATATATTTTTTACATATATTTCCTGCTTCACAAATGCATTTTATTACATATGTCTGAATTCCTTACAATTGCTAATCACTCAACTGTAAAGTGAGAGAGGAACCTAATTTTCATCAGACATGCAAACTGGAGCAAGTAGAGCTATGTGCTTTGCTCGGTGGTACAACAGTAGCTTAGTAAAACAAATTTGTTTATGGTCAATAGTTCATATAACTTCCAGACATTATTACTGCAGCCATACTCAAACCAGTTAGCAACTGATTAAAGTGAATAATTTCTGAAATTTACTGTTTACTGTATCTTTACATTTATCTAAAAGAATTTGTTCTTATCACAATGTCTCATGATTTGATCAATATCTATAAAGATTGGCACTAAGCTTACACTGGATAGTCTACTTAACTCTGACACTCTTTTACTTGTTTTAGGCATTGGATTGTAGCCGTGCTGTGCACTGCCTTAAAGGGTTTAGTCAATCAACCCCAGTACTCTTTTCTTTTTCAGTCAAGTACTTATTCCATTGGTCTCTTTGCTAAACTCCCAAGTTATGAGGATGTAAATGAACCAACGCTGGTTGTCAAGTAGTAGTTGTGGGGACAACACACACATACACAGTATATATATATATATATATGTGTGTGTGTGTGTGCATGTATGTCTTTGTACCTGTGTTGTTCTCACACCCACTGCTTGACAACCAGTTTGTTTGCATTCCTGTAACTTAGGAGTTCAGCAAAAGAGACTAGTAGAGTAAGTGCTGGACTCAAAACAAAGGAAACAGTTCTGAGGTTGTTTTGTTTGACTGAACCCTTCAAGGCAGGGCACAGTGTGGTCACAATCAAATGAGTGAAACAAACAAAGTATTACTTTAGTAGATTATCCAGTGTAGGCTTCCACACAGTATCTGACAACCAAATTTACTGACAAAGCATTGGTTGGTCCAGGGCTAGAATAGAAGACACTTGCTCAAGGGGCTGTGCAGTAGGACTGAACCCAAAACAATATAGTTGCAAAGCAAGCTTCTTAAACCATGAATCTTATGAATATTTTAGAGGGAAATATGTTCATTCACAGCAGTAACAGTAGGACAAAATTTGTTTACTCTCAACCAAAGTAAGGTCCTATAACCTCACTACCTCCTCCTGGTCCAATAGAAAAAAAAAGGACCTTATGGAGGGGATCACATGACAACTATAGCACCCTTTATTTCTCTATAACTTCTGGAAGAGTTACATCAGTCCTATATAATGTTAACAAAAAAAAAAAAACGAAGTAGACTAACATGTAATTTTTGAACATAAGAATTTAAAAATTAAAAATGACAAGAAAACAGAATTTTCACTCATCAGTTTTGCAATCACTAATTTTGATCTATTTTTATCTTTAAAAAAAAACCTCCAAAAAACTAGGAAATGGCATGTATAACACTGTTCATGCAGGACAATGGCAGACAATACCCTCATCATTACATGGAATCTGCTGTCACAACATACTTGGCCACCTGCAGGTTAGTTAGGTTTCATTTGTTTTCTAACTTTGATTGGTGTGCTCTGGTTTTCTAATATTTATATATGTGTTGTGTGTGTGTATGCATATGTAAGTTTGTGTGTGTGTGTATTTTTTTTTGTTTTTAGTGTGTCTTCACTGGAACTGTGTATGAGCAAAATATTGATTACATCTCTTGTGAACAGTATTTCCAGCAGCCTTGTGGTCCAGTTTTAATGTGTGAAGACTAGTGAAAAACAAACCTTACCTGAAAACCAGGGTTGGCTACAGAGAAAGCATTTGACTGTAGAAAACTACCTTAATTAGTTCTGTTTAAACCATGATAACATGGAAAAAGCAAATATAAAAATATATGGAAAGCTTGAAGAAATACCGCAAAGCATTTGTCATATAATAATGGCAAAAATATCTTTATTCTTATGGTAAATCGACAGAACATATTGCTCTAAATAATATTTAACAGTATCTAGTTTCCCTGCTTCTGTGTTTGTAGTTTAAAGCTGTCTGTTTACAGGATTCTGTTAAACCAATTATGCATCTTCTGGGCAGATTTGTACCAGTGTAAGGAGTTGTTGCTGCTGTTGTTAAGGCTGTGAACTGGCAGAATAGTTAATGCATCAGACATAATGTTTAGCGTTACTTCCAGCTCTTTGTTTTGAACTCAAATGTTGCTGATGTACCAGTTGTGTGCTGGGGTTGATGCAGTTGACTAAACTTCCTCTGAAATTTCAGGCCTTGTGCCTCTATTGCAAAGGATTATGTCAGCAATACCTTGCTTCAACTAGCTTATAAATTTTGTTTTAGCTGTTTGCCAAGAGTCTGTTCAAAATTTTTCTTCTATGAAGGGTTCCTCAGCTCTGTTGTATTTTCACCCTTCAAATCAGAATTGACAATTATTTTTATAAAATGTACTCATTTCTTCTAAAAAAATTTTATAATGCATAACATTGAATTATTCAATAGAAAGCCAGGGGAGTGAGATTACAGACGAGAAGAGCAGTGTTTACATCTCCTTTACTGTCAAACCCAAATGCCACCACTACCAGTACCAACCAAAGCAACAACAATAAAAACTGAAATCAACAATAATGAAAAAAATAATTGTTGCTTCAACACAATTACCAATTCCAATACAAACCTCATCATTAAGACCAAAACAGTAATAAAAAAAAATCAAAACACTACAATTCACAAATTGGATGTTCACAGGTTCTCATGTGTTGTACTGCCAGTGGAAGAATTTTTTTTTATCACTCCAGGATTTAGAAAATGCTAAAAATCACCTTATGAATTCTAACTAGAATGTAGCATTAATATACCTGAATTCATCCAGGAAGAAATTGATCTCAAAACTATCATTTACAGATGTATAGGAATGAAAAGCCAGAAAATAGAGCAAGTGACACAACAGCAAATACAAAAATGCCTCAAACAAATCTGGGGTATCAAAATGTACATCACTGGGGGGGGGGGGGGGGAATGTGTGGTAGAAATGAGATTTCCAATTGAGGATGAGGCCAGGAAGTACTCCACAACAATCCTAATGAATGACAAACTGGTCCTCGTACCAATCTACTTTAGCTAGAGAGTAGTAAGAATAAAGGTGTTTGGTGTGGCCCCAGAAATAAACATGCTGACTAGCTAGCTGGTGGCAGTTGTCCTTTTTTGACAGATGAAACCAATGTTCAGCAAGTCCAAAGGATGGAGCTTTTGATCTAAATGGATCAAGTATGGAAGTCATCCTAGACCTGACCAATCTGCCAAGTGACTCACAGCTGTTTGCGGCTATTGTGGTGAGCAGGAGTGACAACGTTTCTGGAGAGACCTGGAGATGTCAAACCAACTGACACAGAGGACTTTTGGACTAGGTTACTTGGATAATTAGTACTGCGGTTGATGTAATTGATTTGCTGCTCTCTCAAATTCTCTCAGTGTGTGCCAAAATTAGAAAGAGTTATTATTATTATTGATAGAATTGTTAAAGTGTTATACAGAATACCTTTTGATATTTTTTTAGCTCTTTACATTCTGATTTCAAATCTTGCTGTCAGCTTTATCTTTCATCATTCTGCTGATGATAAAATAAAGCTCCTATCAAGCACTGCAATCAATATGATTGACTATACCCCTTCCCCAAATTTCAGGTCCTGTGCCAGTATAAGAAATCATTATCATATAAGGCATCTACTTGGAATTGTTTTATTACCACACCACAATTATAAGATACTGGAAAGTAATAATTTGTATTGGTATTTTTGTTCTTAAATTGTATTTTAAATTACATTTGTGTGAATTGTTTCATTTATTTTTCAAATATCTGAATGTCCATATTTACATTTAACACATGCAAATATAGTCTTTGAAGAATCTTAGCTTATAGAGGCTTTTTTTTTTTCGTTTTTTTTCACAGAAATCCACAGCTTGCTGCAAGGGGAACACTAATCAGTACAGAAGCTTTAAAAAGCAAAGGCATGTATGGAGAGGCTGCTATGCAATTTATTAAAATGATTAGTGAGGTAAGATGTCACTATGTCTGATTAATAAATCACCATCTTCATCTTTGTTTTAATTCTCTTTTTCTCTTTTACTTGTTTCAGTCATTTGACTGTGACCATGCTGGAGCACCACCTTTAGTCGAGCAAATCAACCCTAGGACTTATTCTTTGTAAGCCTAGTACTTATTCTATCGGTCTCTTTTGCCGAACAGCTAAGTTACGGTGGTGTTGTTAAGCGATGTTGGGGGGACAAACACAGTCACAAACACACACATACATACATATATATATATATATATATATATATACGCCAGCTTTTCGGTTCCTGTCTACCAAATCCACTTACAAAGCTTTGGTCAGCCTGAGGCTATAGTAGAAGATACTTGCCCAAGGTGCCACACAATGGGACTGAACCTGGAACCATGTGGTTTGTAAGCAAGCTACTCACCACACAGCCACTTCTATGCCTAATATTAAATTTTTCTGCACATATATTGCTATGGCATCTTCACAAATCTTGGTCTTTTATGGTTTTTTACCCTTGAAATTCCACCTTCATGGGTTTGATCTAACATGTTTCTTAATTACTTCTGCAATGAGTATTTTCTAACATCAGTTCATACCATTCTACTCGGTGTTATCAACTGTGGCTGTATCCCTATAAATTCTCAGCAGGAAAGAGAGATACATGGCTGCATGGTTCTCTCTGTCCCTGAGGCACCCATGTATCTCCTCTGTAGCAAGAATCCTGTCCCTCTTTCATACTTCAGCCTCTCAAAATCTGTTACAGAGCCACCTCCCTCAAGGCTTCACCCTTACTACTGACCTCACCAATGTTAGTGTCACAAAAAAAAAAAAAGCACCCAGTACACTCTGTAAAATAGTTGCATTTGGAAGGGTATGCAGCTGTAGAAACCTTGCCAAAGTAGACATTCAGACCAATGCAACCTTCAAGCTAGTTGGATTCTATTGAACTGTCCAACCCATGCCAGCATGGAATATAGATGTTAAATGATAATGAAATCAATCCATATGTTGTATTCAGTATTGTGTGGAATTCCTTTCCCACTCAACTTTACTGTAGACATTGATTTGTAGGTGTTCATGTTGAATATAAACTGTATCAATGTCACTTTTATTTTTTGGAAAGCTGGCAAAGGTTATATATGCAACCATGGAATTCAGCAGTCACAAATTAGTAAATGGTTTATCTTTTCATGGGTTTCTTAACATTGTTACTTGAGTACCATTTCTGCTTGCCATTAAGTTTAGAAACCTAATATAAACCTACTTTCAGTAAGGGACATATTAATATTTGTCTATACTATAAGTGAACCATCTGTATTATGTTTATATATAATACTCCTTCATTTTAAACTTCTGGTATCTCCTTTTCCTATTTACTAAATCTGTTTTCCTATCTACTTACTTTTGGATGTGCTTATCCTTACTTCAAACTGTTTACTTATGAAATTGGTTTGGAAACATTTTGTGTGTCTGTTAGTCAATCAGGCACCTTGAAGCAAGAAGAGTCGTGTGCTCTGCTCAACTTAATCGTTTTAGTATACAAGATTATCTTTATTTAATATTAAGCATGTCTTGTTGCAACACCTATATTGTATTGTGTAATAATTCGGAAAACTTGGACAGAAAATTATATATAAGAAATACTTGTGTAATTCTTTGTTACTATGTCTGTGTTTCTTTATTTATTATAGCAAGATTCTGATCTAAGAAGTGCATTGTTACTTGAGCAAGCAGCTCACTGTTATATCAAAAAGCGTCCACCTATGGCACGCAAATATGCCTTTCATATGATTTTGGCTGGTCACAGATTCAGCAAATCAGGTCAAGTAAGTGAATACTCTAAATACTTTTGTGTTACAGAAAACATGTTTTTATTTTAAAGATTTTTATTGCTAGATTCTTAAAATATACCCAGGAAACCTATACTATTCATAAAATTATTGTGCATTTAAAAAAAAAAAATTTTTAAGTTTTTCTAACCTTTTGTTGAGTCATATTTTTAAGATTTATATTTAAACAAATAATAAAATTTCCTGATAAAAGTTAAAATGATTTGATACATATTTCTGCAATACTTTTTGTTTAATCATTATTTGGTTCTTGATTGAGATTATTCAACAGATATGATGATACAGGCTATTAAATTAAAATTTCAAAACTTTGTGATTCATTCAACATGACAGAAATTAAAAATTTTTTTTATAGAAAAAACATGCTTTACGGTCATACTCACAAGCCCTTCAAGTTTACAAAGGCAAACATTGGTCTTTAGCAGAGGTAAGAATTTATGAGATGATATCTTCTTTTGGCAGTATATTATGCTATTGTGGTTCTGTAGATTCAGGTGATCTCTTATGAAGTCAATTTATGTTATATAGTCAGTTAAATGAACTTGCCAAGGGTCCTGTATATTTCAGCATTTATTGATTTATCATATGGAGTGCAGTTTAATCATCTGGGCACATGACTTATTCCACTATCCATACTTTTGTGTTCTTCTAAGTTCTGGTGATAGTCAAAGGTAGGAAATGTAGCCTTAGTTGGAGTACAAAAGTTAATGTTATTTTTCAATTATCATTAGTTGTGTGCAACCCAGTGCTGTGTTTATAGCTAATAGGTTTTGTTTCACAAACAAAAAGAAAAAAAAACTTTCATTGAATCAGATTTTGTATCAGTAAATTACTCAAAATGTTAGACTGTAATGTCTGTTCACATGATTCCGATTGGAAATAAAAACTCGAGGTGTATGTTGATATGTCACAAGATAGGATTTGATGTTGGCAAATTGAGCTACATAATATATTGTACAGAATTTTACACTTCTGACAATTTCTTAAACTTTTGTTAGTCACATGGGATAAATAGACAAAAACATCTACCTCCCAGAACAACTGAGCCATGAGTGTGCCACACCATCTGCAACACACCCACACTGAGTCACAATAGTAGAGGAAGGGAGCAAAAAAAAATAAGTTGCCACAAATTATAAATTTTATTTTTTCATGCACGCCCTTTTCAAGTCTGTTGGTCCGGTTGCAATCGGGAGTGTCCCATTCTCCGGGATCGAGGTTTCATTACTGGGGAGTGTATGTTTTGTTTTCATCTTCCCAGCTAGAGCGGACCGCAATTCCACTGCAAGTCTTAGTCTCAACTATAAATGGAAGAGAAGAATGGGAGCTTTAGGTGTTTTCGCTCAATAAACACACACAATGCTCAGTCTGGGAATCGAAACCGCAATCCTCCGACTGCAAGTCCACTGCCCTAACCACTGGGCCATTGCACCTCCACTCAACTATAAATTATGAGCATTTAAAAAGGTCTAGGGTGTCAATACATTCCATGTGACTAATGATTGGTTAAATGTTATTTTTCCATTTGTTTGGTAGATCTAGATTCTGAATATATCAGTGAGTGTCAACCCCATCTTTTTTTTAAAGCTTATAAATGAATTTGTATAATATTCAAATTATTTGTAAACTTCAGTAAATTTTTTGATTAATATAAACCATTTTCTGTTTCAAAGGATCATATCAACTTTATCATTGGCCGCCAGTCTTTCATCTCCCAATTCTGAGCCAATAAGTGTTTCACCAGCAGACTGGTACCCTCTTGACAGCTCCTTATATAGCTGGTACTAGAACTTGTTTCATTCTGTCAAATATATTATTAAATACCACTAATTATTTGAAAAAATTTTCTTCGGTTTTATTTTCATATTTTACTTGTCCTAAAGTTAAAAGTATTATCAATCTCTTAGATTCTTGCTCTTCTAACAATATTTCTTTTAAATATTCTTATAGCAACTCCTTGGTCAGTCATTAAATGAGGGAACATTATATCCAGGGCCACTTCCTGAACTTCCGCTGCCAACTGTAGATAGCAATGTCACCAAAGTGCTTCTCTGTAATACTGTTACTCCAAGAACAATATCTGATGGTATAATCAACCTAACATTTGGACACATATTTTATTATTATTGTTTCTTTTCTTTTTCTAAGTTTTACATGCTTACTATGGAAAATGTAAATTGTTTCATCATCGTTTAACATCAGCTAATAATAATTCTTTCAAATTTTGGCATAGGACCAGCAATTTTAGGAGGAGAGGGTTTAGTTGACTATTTCAACTCCAGTAGTTGACCAGTAGTTTATTTTATCAACCCCAAAAGGATGAAAGGCAAAGTTGACCTTGGCAGGATTTGGATTCATTTTATAAATTAGAAGACTTGGTATTTTGTCTGATACTCAAATGATTCTGCTAGCTCACTGCCTTAATAATCATAATTATCATGCTTTCTACTATAGACACAAGGCCTGAAATTTTGGGAGAAGAGGTTAAGTTGATTACATTGACCCCATTGTTCAACTGGTACTTATTTTATGGACCCCAAAAGGATGAAAGCAAAGTCAACATTGGCGGAATTTGAACTCAGAACATAAAGGCAGGAGAAATGCCACAAAGCATTTTGTTTGGCACAGTACTTATTCTCTCAAGTTTTGAGGGAGTAGGTTAATCCATACTATTGACCCTAGTACTTGATTTCCAATTTATTTTTATCAATTCTAAAAAGATGCCAGCGTAGAAAACAGACGTTAAATGTTGATGATGATGATAATTGGCCGATGCTTGCTTCCTTTTTTGAGATGACTTAGTGTGATTCAGACATATCATCCATGACTGCATTATCTAGTTGTGATCTTGTATTTCTAGCAAATCATATGACCATGTAGAAACCTTTTTTCAATACAAGTTATGCTAAATAATAGTTATGACTCAAGTACAGATTTTGTCTCTACTAACTCTTTGAATTACAGAATTATATGTTATTGTAATACTTCGGTTATAATTTCTTCCTCTTTATAAAAACACTTCAGAAGTAATGTTGATCAATTTTAATACAATTGTCAATGTACTACCCTCTTTTTTTGTTTGTTTGTTTGTTTGTTTGTTAATGTAAAATTCCAGTTTAAATGCAAATTTACTAATTTACTTCAGTGAAAATAATGATAGTGTCTATTAGGGTTTTCCTTATATGCTTTTGGTGTTAATTTTTTTTTTATTTACTTATAGTGAATCCAGTTCTTGTTGGTGTTTGTATGTCTCAGGAGGATACTGAAAATGAGAAATGGTTTGAGTTAGAGAAACAACTTGTATTGAGTACTTGCAACGGAGGCAGTTTACCGCTGAATTTCCGACCAAGCTTACATTGCTTTACAGATTCTACAGATAATAAATTTAACCCAATTGGTTTTGTTGGAGGTTTGTGTTACTGGAAGTTTTTTTACTCAAAGTATTCACCATAACTTGTTTTTAATTTACTGTTAATCAGATAAATGACTCCTCTCTCTCTTTCTGGATAGAAATACAGTCTTTTTTTTATCTTTATTGTGCATCAGTAGTTATTTTTTAAGTGAGATTGTTAGTTAAATTTCTACCCCAAGAGCACAAATCTATTTTTACTATTGATTATAAATTCTCATTTAATGTAACATGTATTCATAATATGAACTGGTATCCCAGAATATGATACATTAGTTCTCACAACCTTTCACTCTTGATAAGAAGGATATTATGATAATGCCAGTCTTTAAACAGATTATAGTATTTTTGTTTAAAAGGGAACTAAAAATGATCATAAAAAGCTTTGTATGACTGAATATAGATTCTTGCTATGTTAAGAGAGAAATGGTTAATGATATAAGTTTGTTGTTTTTCACATCAATATAACCATCATATAGAAGAATTTATTTGAATAGTTTTCTAGAAGTATCTTTTATATTTGCTCCTTTCAAGTTGTAGTTGAAAAGAATCCATTCAGTGATCTGCAATATACCTCTTAAATTTTTTAACATTTGTGCTATTGAATTATCAGTATAAACATATTGCTATACCTTACTTTTTATGTAGATTGTGTAAGATCAGAATAAGTTAATATTAGTCATGAGCTTATATTAGAATTTTTTCCCTCAGTACATTAAGTATGAGGGCCCTAACTTATTCTTCATGCAGATAGCATTCCTGAGTAACTTTGGTCATGAAGTTTTTAACCCTTAAGCATTTAGACTGGCCATATCTAGCTCTACTTCTTTTATGTTCAAACTGCCCAGATCCAGCCTCTTATCCCTACCTGACAATATCATTCTAAAAAGGAACAGTCACATCATTGAAATTACAAGGCTATGAGATAATGCATGATTAATTTTTAAAAATGTCAATAAATAAGCATTATCTTTGAATGCTTAAGAGTTAACTAAACTTGTTTCTTCTCTGTTTTGATCCACTTGATCCTAAAACCTGTTTCATCCATTGAAATGTTTAATAGAATTGCGTTTTTCATTTAAAATTACTTTTTTTTTTCACTTTTTTAATGTTCCATTTTTTCTTCTTTTTTTAGAAAAAGTTAGTGTTGAAGTGCATCTTGTGAATCCTCTTAAGATTACTTTATTATTAACTGATGTAGTTTTGTTGTGGACATTTTTGCCTCATCTACCTGATAATCAAGAGAAATCACCACTTATAACCAATGAAGTTTCTTCTGTAAAAGTAAGGGCCTTTTTCTTTCATTTTATTTCTTTCTTTTGAATTCAAACTCTACTGTAGTAACTTGAGATGTATAAAAAACTTCATGTTAGAATAAGAACAATTTCTGACCAACAGATAATAATATCATTCTGTATATATGACACAACTTGCCAAATAGCCTACCACAACTCCAGGTTATTTGCTACTTAATTATCAGGTTGTTCCGAAAATAATGGCTACTCTAAGTGTAGTTTTGAAGCTCAATTTTATCGTAGTGTTTTAATTATATTTTAGGTGAATTTCGACATACTTAATAATTGATGTATGCTCCTTAAATTTTTCTACTTATTTTAAACAGAAAACATTCTTGAAGCATAGGCGCCCTTAATTATGAACATGACTAAAAAAGACCTTTGCTTGCTTTTCTTGCATGAGTTCAAGCTTGGGCACAATGCCTCCCAAACTGCTGCCAATATCAACAGAGCATGGGGAGAGGGGTCCACAAGTGATCGCACAATGCGAAGGTGGTTTCTGAAATTCTGTAGTGGTGATGAGATCCTTGAAGATGAAGAAGGTAGAGGAAAGTCATGCAGTCTTGACAATGAACAATTGAAAACAATTTTTGAACCAAACTCACATCAAAGTGCCAGAGAAATGTCTCAGACACTTGGTATTGGTATTGCAATGGTCACATGCATTCTGCAGAAGATTGGTATGATGAATGGGTTCTGCAGGAGCTCAATGAAAATCAAAAAGTTCAGCATTTTGAAGTGTGCTCGATGCTCTTTCTGTGAAGCACCAATGATCCTTTCCTTGACCAAATAGTCACTTGTGATGAAAAGTGGATCCTTTATGATAACCACAAATGATCAGGTCAGTGGACTGATCATGAGTCCCCCAAACATTTCCCAAAGCCAAAGTTGCGTCACCAAAAGATAATGGTGACTGTCTGGTGGTCTGCAATTAGTGTTGTCCATTACAGCTTTCTGGAAGTCAATCAGAGCATTACAGCAGAGGTTTACAGCTATCATCTTGCTGAAATGCATGCTCACTTGCAAAAAATGAGACCTGCATTGGTGAATCGGCGTGGCCCAATTCTGCTCCACGATAATGTAAAGCCACATATTATAAGAATGACGCTGCAGAAACTCAGATTTGGGATATGAGATTTTACCATATCCTCCATATTCTCCTGTTCTTTCACCCACTGACTACGATTTTTTAAAGCATTTAAACATGTTTTTAAGTGATAAAACCTTCAGGCCTAAACTAGAGGTGGAATCAGCTTTCAATGATTTTTTAGCACAAAGCCAATAAGTTTTTATCCATAAGGCATAAATAATATCGTTGAATGATGGCAGTTATGCATAGATGTTCACGGCTCATACTTTGACCAATCAAAGCATTTCTGTTGTGAATTTTTTCAGAATAAAATTATGTTTCTGAAATTGGCCATTATTTTCAGAACAACCTAATATTTACTTCTGTGATGCTCAGTTAATTAATGTTTCTGATTAAATTACCTCCAAAGAATCTGTTAATATATTTTAACGTCTCTCATACAGAATAAATTGGCTGATGAAATTATTCATACAGAAGTTTTAAAAGAAGTTACATTAACAGGAAATATGGAATTACCGGTGAGTATATTTAATTTCATTCTTCTTCTACTTCTCTACCATTTTAATTAAGTTTGGGGATTGTGGGGTATTACGTTAAAATGTGAAGAAATAAGATCTAATCAACAATAGTTATGTAGTAAAAAAAAAAGAAGAAAAATTTCAGTGAACAACTCTGATCTTGGCAAATACAGATGCCAACACTAAACAGGTTTCAGTCGTATGAAATCTCATCAGTGAAACATAACCTTCTTCATACTTGCCAGATTTGTAATAAGAGAATGGTTAGGGTTTCAAATAACCTGTTTATACCAGTATGAATTATCGGTGTTGTTTAGAACCATAGTGGTTGTGATGATGTGAATGTGAGGAAAATGCAATTTGTTTATTGTTAAGATATTTATTGTGTATATTTTTTTCTACATTCAAAAATATTTTATTTTTAAAATGTGATGCATTTGTTTTTAATAGGTGCAACTATCATTAACACCACAACAGACAGGAGAACTACGAATTGTGGGTATTGCTTATAATCTAGGTACTAATTCTCTTCAATCATCAAACAGTACCAACAGTTTGATATTAAATGATGGGAATTTAACTGGAACAACAGTGACAACATCAAGTAAAGTTTATGGACCAGATCGCAGGCTCGATCTGGTAATAAAGCAACAAATGCCAATCCTTAAGGTAATTTTTCTTTGCTAAACAGGGTTAAATATTCTTTCACATGAAAACACAAAAAAATTATAGACTAATATCAATTTGAAAAATATATTAGGACATTTTAGCATGATTATTAGGCAATAAATTTTATAAATCTAATGTATTTCTGCAATCAAACATTCCAAAAATTTGTTTTAAACACTTCAATTATGTTTTAATATATACACACACACACACACACATATTTATAGTGGAAGCACATGGTGTAGTGCTTAGAGCAGTAGACTTGCAGTTAAGAGATCACGGGTTCAAATCTCAGACTGGGCAATGTGTGTGTTTATGTGTGAAACACCTAAGCTCCACATGGCTCTGGCAAAAGGTAATGGTGAACTTCTGCTGACTCTTTCGCCACAACTTCCTCTCACTCTTTCCTCTGCATCTAGCAACTCACATGTGACAAACCAGTGTCCCATCCAGGTGAGGAATCTATATGCCTATGAAACTGGGAAACCAGCCCATATGTGTCGGGCATGGCTCGAGAAGGAACAAACACACACATACACACACACACATACATATATACATTCATATTCATATATGTACATACACACATACATACATATTTATATATGTACAAAGGTGCAACCACCTCTATAGTGTTGGTGCCTCAAAAATATGCACCCAATATACTCTGTAAAGTAGTTAGCATTAGGAAAGACATCCAGGCTTAGAAATGACTAAACTGAGACATTGATGCATAATGTAGTCCCCAAACTTGGATCCTGTTCAACCCATACCAGCATGGAAAGTAGCCACAAAATGGTGATAGCTAATAAATCACAAATCCACTTCTTAGTAATCAGTTACTCCAATGAATATATATATATATAGCATTATTAGAATATACACCAAGTTGAATCAGAATATTTTAGAATCAATTAGAATGTTTTGCTTAGAGAAATAAACAAACATTAATTTTTATTGTAATTATTTTCAAAATATAATAGAAAGTGATCAAGATTTGATGAAGAGGTTAAGGGTTTTATAACAAAATAGCATATAGTGATGTATCTATTTGATTTGATTTTTATAAAACTTCCATCTATTAATGTATATACTTGACGCATTAATAATTTTTTTTTTCTGGTATTTATCCTTATAGGTTGAATTAGATAAAATTCCAGAAACCCTTTTGTGTGGAGAAGTCCAAAGTATCACTCTGAAGTTCTGTAATGATGGAACAATTCCATTGAAAAATCTCAAAGTAGCATCCAATACACCTAGTTTCTTGGCTCTTGGCACTGATGTGGATCTTGTTGATTCTGTACCATTTTCTAGTATATATCAAACACAAGGGGAAGATATTTGTGGAGAAATACCTGGCAATGAGCCAAAAGAGGTTGCAATGAATGGCATTATAGTAATTGATATACCCATTCCAAATGGAATATTAAAACCAAATTTTACAATGACTGTTCCTATGTGGATACGGGGTAACGATGTTGCTGGGGTGCATACTATCAACTTTCTCTTCTATTATGAGCCTGTTGAACAAGATACTAAAATAAAGTGAGTTATTCTTTCTATTTTTTCATTTTTCCCCTTGACATTGTTTTATGTAGGTATTGATAGTTTTTTGGTTTTTTTTAGAGAAGAAACTTAATGTTATTATCATCATTGAATTCAAATACTACTGAATAAGACTTTGCCTGTCATTTTTCTGGAATGGATAAAATATGTAATAATAAATCTCTGAACGAGATGTAAACAGTAACTGCTTGACAACGTAAAGTATACTAGCCATCTCAATATGTCTAACCACTAAGGGTGGGTGTTACTGTAGCTTTTAGCCCCAGGAGATCATCGTCTCCAGCTGGCTTTAGACACACTTTCTGTGCTCTTATGGTATTTGCAAATACCATAAGGGCACAGAAAGTGTGCCTAAAGCCATTTGGAGACGATGATCTCCTGGGGCTAAAAGCTACAGTAACACCCACCCTTAGTGGTTAGCCATATTGAGATGGCTAGTATACTTTACGATAAAATATGTACTTAACAAATACTGGGATCAATTTTTAATCAGCCATAATCCAAATAACTGACCTTTACTTATTTTTAAAATTATTTTCATTAAAAACCACTCATTCTAAATGTGCTTTTTGTATTGTTTTATTCAGATACAGAGTATTACGTTATTCAGCTGTGATAAATACAGTGGAATCATTGAATGTGCAAGCAACAATTCAAAGGAGTAGAGCATGTGTACAAAAATGTTCAGAGGATAAAGATGAGTGCTTCATAACTTGTGAACTTGAAAATTTGAATTCTGTAAGTGTTTTCTATTTTATTCTTAAATGAGAAGAAAGCCTAATTGATGAAATAGTTTCAATATCTTAAGATTGTTAATCCCCTTCTGTTTTTCCATGATATGATGTGGTAAAAATCAAAAGCACTGAAGCCAAAATGATTGTGTATATTTGAGATTGTATATTATTGTGTGAGAAACAGCTGCCCAGACTGTAATAGCTACACTGACCTGTAGCAACATGATGGAACAAAGTTAAGTCAAAATGTGGCTGTGTAATTTTAGTAATGATCACCAACAAACAAACAGGTTACTACAAGAATAAAGCTTAACTAAAATTACATAGAATAATTATTACCTCACTACAATCAATTTGGAGGTGAACAAGGATGATATTAATGAATATTTTGAAAATAGAATCTTGTTTTGGTTAAGCAGTACAGTGACATCTATACTGCTCTTGGCTTGGTTATAATGTTATGTATATGGGACTGTTTGCAAAAATCTGCTGGAATAGATTTGAAGAAAGCTACATCTGGTATTTTCATTTATATTTCATTTATAGGGCCAAACAAAAGCACCTCACTTAAAAACAATCCAAATAAAGCAGATGTCATGTGCTAGTAGAAATTGGTCTATTAACTACCTCAGTACTCCAAAGAATACAGGTAAGATATTTTTTTAATTATATAATCATAATACTTTTGTATGATTTTTGCACGAATGCTAAATTTCTAGAAAAGGAACTGCAAGAGAAAAAGCACTAACAACTACATCTTGCAATAGATTTCTTTATCAATTTCCATCTGTTGTAAATTAAAAATTGTAAGAATATCAAATATTGTTTCCAAAGATGGTGTATTTATGACTGGTTAGTCATAAATGTTATAGACAATATTTTGATAACGAAAGGTTTGTAATTCCTACAAGTAAAACTGAGTTGGGATTACACTCTTCAAATAAAAATTTAATCAAAACTGCTAATACTTCGTAGCATTGGTATTTCACCCGTAACTAAGAAAATGCCTACAGATATGTTATGAAAATAATATTGGTAGCACAAAATCCTTTGAATATAATTCATCTAAGTTGAATACTATGGTTTTCAAAAAAAAAAAAAAAAAGAATATTTAACTATAATTTCAATTTGATTTTCAGAATTACTCATTCATAATCGTGAAACATTGCAAATGTGTTTGAAAGCTATAGGAAAAAGAGCAACCTGTTGTGAAGGTATCTATTTCTTCTTCAATCTACTTCATGTATTTCTTCATTTAAGTTTTCTAAAAGATGCAAGCAATCTAACCCTTTAGCATTCAGATTACTCTGATAAATGTAATGCTAATTGATTCACATTGTTTTGAATTAATCATGCATTATCTTGAAGCTTTGAGACTTCAGTGATGTGATAGATTATTTTTAGAATGACATTGTAGGGTAGGTGTGAGAGGCCAAATCTGACTGGTTTGAACATATGGTAAAGTAGAATATTTGGGCCAGATGTGGCCTGTTGAAATGCTAAAGGGTTTAGTGTCTAAATATCTGAGATAAGTTAATAAGATTGTAATCTTATATTTACAATTCAGTTTGAACTTCCAATTGTCATCAGGTTTCTTATTCTTGGATATCTACATAATTTGAATTCAGACTATGTGCATTTATTTCTAAAAGTGTTGTATGTTGTTTATATATATATATATATATACACACACACACAACAGATTTCATTCAGTTTCTGCTAAATTCTACTCACCAGGCTTAGGTCAGCCTGAGGCTATAGTTGAAGACACTTGCCCACAGTACCACACAGTGGGAGTGATCATAAAACTGTGTGTTTGGGAAGCAAACTTGTTAACCACACAGCCACCCCTATCTATCTACCTACTTATGTATCTAAACCCCCCAGCTATTTTGTAGAACATTGAAATATTGGTTTCAGATTTTGGCTTGAGGCCAGCAATTTGGGGGAGGAAGTAAGTTGATTACATCGACCCCAGTGCTCAACTGGTACTTATTTCATCAACCCCCCAAAAAAATAAAAGGCGGAGTTGACCTTGCTAGAATTTGACTCAGAACAGAGATGGATGAAATGCTAAGTATTTCGCCTGGTATGTCACCAATTCTGCCAGCTTGCCCCTTTCAGAACACTGAAATAGTGATCACTATCAATTGGTGTCATTGGCCTGAGAGTTCTATCTTCTGTAGGATCGTCAAGAGATTAACGTCTCGTCATGTGTCGTTATATTGTGTCAGTGGTTGCTTGTAGATTACATACTACTGAAGGTGTTCGCATTCCATCTGGCAGCAAAGTTTAGCAGAATTTGATGGTTTATTTTGAAAGTTTTACTGAAATGCACCAAATTCCATTCAAATTTTTTACTGTTTTATCGCCCCACTTCTTAGCAAATGTGATTTTCATTTGCATTGTTAGGAGTAATCTTTAAGTTCTGTAGTACTTCCTTTGCTGCATAAGCTTGCAGTTTATTTTCATACTCAACAAATGCTATATCACATTATCAACCATGCACCAATTGAATCTCTTTAGAAATGAGAGATTGAGCAAGCAACATAAACAACACCATTTCTGTAGTTTGTTCATGAAAATTAGTTAGAACAGAATTTGATTTGGGGGTTACTCTAGAATGGTATTTTATCTGCTATATTTGTAGCATTTTGAACTGGCTGTTGTATAAAATTGTTAGTTAAATGGGTCTTAATAGCATTCATAAAAACTAGAATAGCAACAGTTTTTAAGAAATCTTGCAAATAAAATACCGATTCTGTGATATTTTCCATTGAATTTGATTGTATTTTATTTCTGTCTTTTGTAGGTGAATCAGAAAAGTCTCGTAAGGTGTATTTTAGCAATACCCATTTTAATGAAACAAAAGTAAGTTAGAAACTGCAATAGTTTCATTCCTCTTTAATTTTTGTCTCCTCAAAAGTAATTTGAAATATTGATAAGTTCAATTTTACATTCTCAGCAAAATTAATTTGGAAAATTGAAAGTTTACTTATGGCTGGATACCTTCACACTGTTGTAAAGACTTGTTAGATGATTTGATACTAGAAAACCATTTAAATAGAAATTGCTTGGTCTTTTGTCTGATGCATTGATGAAGACATACTCATTCATCAGCATTCTAGAATCATCATCATCATCATCATCATCATCATCGTTTAACGTCCGCTTTCCATGCTAGCATGGGTTGGACGGTTCGACCGGAGTCTGGTAAGCCAGGGCTGCACCAGGCTCCAGTCTGATCTGGCAGTGTTTCTACAGCTGGATGCCCTTCCTAACGCCAAACACTCCGCGAGTGTAGTGGGTGCTTTTTACGTGCCACCTGCACAGGTGCCAGGAGGGTCTGCCTGTTTTAATTAATCAAACCCATTAGACGTTAATCAAACTGCTCAAAATTAATTAATAAGCACCAAAATTTCAATGTGCTAAGATCCTAAACATCAGGTCTCTCTCAGCTAGAAATACTGCAACGACCACAAAACAATACCAGTTCTCTCCCAGCCAGAAACACTGCAATGAAAACAAAATACCAGGTCCCAGCAGGAAATACTGGAATGACAACAATACAATACTCCAGTCCAGTAGTTCTTGGAACTTTTAAGATTTATGGGGACGGAAGGGGTCCATAATTGTAGAAATTTCCATGTGTAGAACCAGTGAATATACTTCACTGAAAATTAGATATATATATATTTACGAAGTCGAGACAAATATCCGCAGCTAGCAGGCTTATGCTAGTCTAGACTGATGATGGGCAAAGACCCTGAAACATGCGTGTCTCTAGATGCAGGCCTAGCTGTTGGGGGTATTTGTCTCCCCTTCGTAAATATATAAGGACACAGGGAAAAAATGTGTCGAAGCCGGCAGGAAGCGTTGATGCTTCCTAGGGCTAAACAGCGGTGGTGTAATTCCCTACTGTCACGTTAAGTTGACAGTATACAACCATTACAAATTCGCAAACATTTTCCTGAAAATGCCGAAAAATAAAAGCGATGATAGGTTACTTAAACTGAAGAATAGAACTAATATTTTTGCTTTGTATAAGTTGCTCTTCATATATAACAGATTGTGGCCTGTATGTCTGTATGCTAACATTCCAGTATAGTTTTACTACTTGAAAATCATGGCTAATAACTAGTGCTTATAAAATTCTGTTTGTATTTTGTGCAGTACTTAATATAATTTAATATTTACTGTATACTTTATATATGAAGAAAAAAAAAATAGAAAGGCCTTTCAAAATTTTGACTTATTATATGAAACTAAGGTAGTGGAGTAGAAAAAAATATAAGCCAGATGTCTTTGATTTGTACAATATATATGTGAAATCAATTGAAATTTGTTGGAAATTATGATTTGAAATTTTGTTTCTAAAGTTGGGTTTATAAATGATTAGTACAAAAGAATGTTACAGAACACTGAAATACATATGTTATTTTGGATGTTTAAAACTGAAAGAAAAAAAGCGATTGAAGTATTTGGTGGATGGCAGAGTAACAGTGAAGGAGACATATGAAGTAGTGAAAGTAGATTGCAGTACGTTGGGCCTCAAACAAGAGTTTATGGAGAATCAACATGATTGATGACATAGTTGTAAAGTAGGCCTGTTCATTCCATGCCAGGCTGGGGAAGGGGAAAGGACGCTAAAATAACGTATTTATAAAGTAACATCAGATTAAAATGTATCTAAACATTAATATTTGGAAGTAAAAACAAAAAAGGATTGTGCTTTTTTTACCTGACAAACCATGGAAAAAGTTTAGTAAAATAATTGCCATTCTAAGGTTATTATAAATATTGTAATTAATGCCATCATGTATGGAAAATGCAAAATACATATGTCATTTGATAAATTTAATTCTTTAAATTAGCACATATAATCTCAGAAAAGCATTAGATTATGTCATTTTGGAAAAGAAAACTCTATGCTGTTTCTTACTGTTGGGGGACAATAAAATATTTTATAAGTTGAATCTTCTAGTTGATTTACATATTTGTGAACCACCTTTTTTCACTTTGCAAAACTACAGCCACAGATTTTACTTTTGTAGCTTCATGGAAAGTAAATTGTTGCTTAAGTAATCTTTCCACTTCCCATAATTTTTATATTTTATGTTTTCTAACTTTTATTTTTCTATTCTAGATTAAAAGTTCCAAGACACCTTGCTCGGATTTTTATTACAAATGCACACAGAACTGTGATCAGCAGTCAACTTTAATATCCAGTTATTCACCTAATACTAATAATAAGCATTCCAAATTCAGTGACCTTGATACTGCCATTGAAGTGAATTTAACATTAATTATCTTATGGCAGGTAAATACGGTTTTACTAGTTTCAGCCTGTGAACTGTTGTTACTTCGTTATTTCATAAATTAATCTGAATTTTCTTCTCAGTACCTATCTTATTTCAGTCATTAGACTGCAGCCATGCTGAAGCACTGCCTTGAAAATTTTTTAGTCAAATTGACCTTTTTTTAAAAAGAAAAGCCTGGTACTTAGTGGTTCAGCAAAAAGGGCAATAAACTAAGTCACAGGGATGTAAACTCACCACTACTGGTTGTCAAGCAGTAAAAGGGACAAATACAGACACACACATACACATATATAATTGGTTTCTTTCAATTTCTGTCTACTAAATCGACTCACAAAGCTTTGGTCAACCTGAGGCTATAGTAGAAGACACCCATGGTGTCACGCAGTAGGTCTAAACTGGAACCATATGGTTGGGAAGCAAACTTCTTACCATACAGCCATGCCTGCACCTATATTTATAAAAAGAAGTCTTGAAAAATTTTCCTATGTGGTATAAAAGTCTTATCCATTTTTAAAAGTAATTTGAGAATTTTCTAAAAATTAGTTATTGTAAATGTTAAGATTTATTATTAGAATAGAATAGTTTGAGTGAAGCATTGTGTAATATTACATTAGATTAACACTTGATAAGGCTGAAACATTGTAAAAATGAACTACGAAACCATAACAGTTGAAATAGAATGTAAATCTCCAACTTTTGTTCTATTTTCATTTTTGTAGTTCACTTTGTATTTTGTTTCGCATTGTTTTGGCCTGATGAAATTTTATGTAATATAATCTTTGTACAATCCAATTCAATATCTATGCCATCTAAATGCATATACAAAGAACTGTGTTATATATAGTGTCCCTCTGAGTGTTACTCCTGTCTGTTAACTTTGCATTTCATTCTTCCTGGGTTGGTAAAATAAAATGTCTGTTAAGAACAGGGGTTATACAATCAACTATATTCCTCTCCCCAATACGTATAGTCTTGTATTGTACATGGGACATTGAAAGAGTTTGCTAATGCATGCTAAGCATGCGAATTGGCCTTTCTTCAGTGCTTATTTGTTATTTTAAAAACTTTTTATCATCATCATCGTTTAACGTCTGTTTTCCATGCTAGCATGGGTTGGACGATTCAACCAGGGTTTGGGAAGCCAGCAGGCTGCACCAGGCTCCAGTCTGATCTGGCAGTGTTTCTACAGCTGGATGCCCTTCCTAACACCAACCACTCCATGAGTGTAGTGGGTGCTTTTTACGTGCCACCGGCACAGGTGCCAGGGGAGGCTGGCAGCGGCCACAATTGGTTGGGGCTTTTTACGTGCCACCGGCACTATTTCCATTTGATATTTATTCTGATGTTTATGTACTTGACTCAATAGTTCTTCTCAAGCACAGCAGGTCACCCTGCGATTCAAGGTAAGCACAGCAGGTCACCCTGCGATCCAAGGTAAGCACAGCAGGTCGTTCTGCAATCCAAGGTACTTTTATATGTATTGGTAATTGTTTCATTGTTTCTGAATGAATATGAATTAGCTATTTTAATTGTATGTTTTGTTCCTTTCTCATAGGCTTTAGTGGTACAAGATTCAGGTGAGACAGTTACACTGGTTGGACAACATCATGTAACCTTTACAAAGCTTAACAAGTCTGCAACATCTTATCCTGTAACTAAAGTTAGTAAAATTTAAAATATTCTTTATTCAAATGTTTTACATTAACAAAAATTTTTTTCTTGAATGTGAAATGAAAGCCTTTGGCTCTTGATGACAGTTATATTATTCTTTTTACCTTTGCTACATAAATTAATATAAAGTAAATCAGCCAATGAGAGAACATTTACATCATTGCTTGACCTAATAGAATTAGCAGACAAATCTCCTGCAAAGCACACTGTCTTTTAAAAAAATGTCACATTGGATAATGTAATCTAAGATACTCTATTAGTAGTAACTCAAAACTGGATAACAACAATGGGTGTTGCACTTACATTTTTTAGGACACATACACTTGACATTGAGTCAAGTACATCAACATCAAAATAAATATCAAATGAAAATTGTAGTTATGATACCTGTGCCGGCGGCACATAAAAAGCACCATCTGAACCGATGCCAGTGCCGCCTTGACTGGCTTCTGTGCCGGTGGCACATGACCTGCTGTGCTTGAGGAGACCTATTGAGTAAAGTACATCAACATCAAAATAAATATCAAATAGAAATTGTAGTTATGATACCTGTGCCGGCGGCACGTAAAAAGCACCAACCAATCATGGCCGCTGCCAGCCTTCCCTGGCACGCAAAAAACACCCACTACACTCACGATCAGACTGGAGCCTTGTGCAGCCTCCTGGTTTCCCAGACCCCGGTCGAACCATCCAACCTGTGCCAGCACAGAAAACAGACGTTAAATGATGATGATGGCACACACATATACAACCTCTGAGTTGAATGACTGGTGTTGAGAAGCAAAGCCAGTTCTAAAGAGAAGTAACAAGAATTTACAAACATAAATCATGCCATTTGCGTTTTCGTGGATTAGTAGCTATAAAACAGAAAAAAAAAAATGTTGGTCAATCCCATTTTGTGAATTTCTTTCAATCATATTTGTTAGTCTCTTTGAACAAGAACTGTGTCAACCTCTGTAGTCAGAGGGAGCCTACAAAGGCCATTAGATGCAAATTGCCATCCTTCTCTGATTAATTAATTAAAAAGAAATTTGCCATCATCTTCTGTTGTAACCATAATCATTGTTTCATCTGTAATCTGGTTTCAATTTACTTAGCCTCTAATAACTCATGATACCTCTTGAATTAGTTAACACAAGCAGTGCTTTTGTTTTGTTTTTTTTTTGTTTTTTTGCAAGTTAAATTTTTGTTTGTTTTAAGTATGTATTGTAAAGTATACAAAAATTAATCTGAACTAACAATAATATAATCCTCATTAGTGGATATTCTTAAGACAGTAATAAATCTCTTTTGACAGCATCATCATTAAGTGTCTCCTTTCCATGCTAGCATGGGTTTGACTGAAACTGGTAAGCTGGAAGGCTGTACCAGGTTCCAATCTGATTTGGCATGGTTTCTAAAGCTGGATGCCCTTCCTAATGCCAACCACCCCCAGAGTGTAATGGATGCTTTCTAGGTCATTGGCACAGATGCCAGTCACATAACACTGGCATCGTCTACGGCTACAATTCCACTTGGCTTCCAAAGGAAATAGAATGCTGTGTTTAAATAAGAAGTAAAATAGAATATCATTTTAGATTTATAATTCATAAAATTTGGCTCTCTTATATTACATTTGTAAAACCATAAATTTACTCTTTTTTTCCTTCTTTTTTTTGATTCCAGCAGCAGCCTGATGTGGGTCCTTTGAAATTCATAAAAGACATTGAAAATATTCCTGTACCTAAACCTAGCCTTGAAGTTAGCACACATTTGGTTCACTACAATTTCTCACATGAATCTAATATTAAACACCAATTTAAGAAAAAATGGTAAGATAGTTTTATAAGATGTATTATATTGTTTAACCCAGCCTCTTACATTGTCTCTATAGAAGCTGTAAGTTTATTTAAATGTTAGCAAGTCTGTCTTGGTATGGAATACCACAACATTATAAGCGGAAAATGTAACCTCTCGAAAGAGCTGTTCTTCACTCCTGCTCCAGTGTGTGGGCTGCGGGGTCACTCTGAAAAGCTCTATCTACAACGATTTCATCTCAATCAAAGGAGAGGGGCTTTCTCCGTCCGGGTTGCAGATCCATGGAATAAGCTGCCAGACAAGATAGTGAAGATGCCGACGACCGCTCTGTTCAAAGTCTCTCTTTACCAGGAATGGCCTGAACTCTTTGTATGACCACCCTCCCTGTACATAACCTCCTGTCCCCCTACATGGCCTTGCTTTTGCTTTTTGAGCCACTAAAAATTTAATTGAATTATCGAGATTTTTTTCCTTGATTAAATCTTTACAAAATGATTCAGTTTACTGTTTAAGTTGGATAATTAAACTTAAACGTAGTTGCTAAATTTATATAACTAAATTTGATTTCACCATTTAATACAATGATAAAATTTATGATTTACTAAAATTAAACTGTATAGTTTCAGAAAGTCATGACTGTTATAAAATACACTGTGATTATATATTGTCCTAGTACATAGGAATGACTATACATCATTTTATGTAATCTTCCTTTAATAAATTTATTTTTGCATTATTTGTAGTCTATGTCTGCTGCCAGTAAGAATGATTTTATGCAACTGTTCAAGAGTTCCAGTACATGTTCTCATTGATACAGGAAAATCACCAGAAAGGTTAGTACTGTTAGTCATTCATAATGTTTAATTTTCTTCTTTGTAGAACAGGATAGAAGTATTAGTCTAAATATATTTGTTCCATTTTTTTGCGCAGCATTTCGTGGTTGCATTCCACCCATCTTCTTTTGATACTCCATTAACTTAAAGTGTTATTGTTTCTTAAGAACGCCTCAAAATTTTTCCAGTAGGTTTTCATTTGGAACCTGACAAAGATTTCGTACATTTTGTCAATCAGTTTTAACATCAGAATGTTAGATTTATTTATTTACATAGCTTTCTTTCATAGTAACATTATCCTTTGTCAAGATTCTGATATTTTGTGCCTGCATTTCCTCAATCCTGTATGTTTGTTTTCAAGAAAATCTTTCTGTTAATTCCTACTCTAAGATGTTTTTGTATTTGTTGTATGGATTAAAAAGAAAAACATTTCTATTGAACTTTAAAATAGGTAAATTAATATCCATATATTTAAACAATTAATGCTACTATTGTTTATTAAGAGTAACCTTTGTTCTATCTATTATCTTTCATGTTAGTTTTCCATTTTATTAGTGCAATGTTTAAAAGAAGCTTACCTGTATTAAGCAGTTTTGCTATTACACTGGTCTATATTGATAAGGGTTAAGTATTTGGTAATCAATTGTTGTTTGAAAAATGAATAGATTAAGAAAAACAAATTTTGTTTCTGATTTAACTTTTGTTACTTATATAATTGACATAGTTTTTTTTTTAAATTACTGATGCATTAAGAGTGTTTTTTGATGCTATGGTTTACTATAAAATAAACTTTTAGATGCTTTATACTACCTCACAATGGACAGAAAAGGAGGGATCAGTTGAATCAGTTTCAGTTTTTACTGAGATGTCATCAGCAACTGACTGTCTTTAACTGTTCGTGGTGACATTGTATTTATAGCCATTATTATTAAGGGTTTTATTTAACTGGATATACTGATTTGCATAAATGTTGCCTTTCTTGGCAGTGAGTTTAATTAATAAATTAGGCATTAGTTTAATTAATTTACACATAAAATGTTGATTGAAATCTAGGTTTATTTTCATTTTTGCAGTCATATTAATACTATATCAATTTGCTCAAACACATCTTACTCAAATTTTTCAGTTAATTTCATTATCAAAATGTTTGTAAAACTTTAGTGTTTCTCTTTCCCCAAGTAGGGAAGAAATTGATTGCTTATTATTTATAAAGCAAAATAGATCTTCCTTGTGAGAAGTTTAAAATTTAAGTTTTATTATTTAATGCTATATGGAATTCAACAAACTATTTTACCATTTTCAATATTTTATTTCAATTTCAACAACCAAAAAAATTATCTTCACTCTATTCCCTTATTCTTTTATACTCTCATATGCATATTCCTGTTGGCATTGTTACTCCAAATTTCAGAATTTCCCATTTTTTTTTATTGAAATGCCAAGATTAACACTGGTTATAGGGCTTTTTTTCTCTTATTTTTTAAACTGTGTATCGAAGTCCCTAAATGATTTAAAGATTATAATCATTTGCATTTTGTGTGAGAAAGGCAGAGATAAAGAGAAAACGGGACACAGAATATATTTTGGATTTTATTTATTTAAAAAAATGTCTGATGGAATACAGATTCATGTTATTCCACATGCTATTTTATTTGGCTTTTCACAACTACTTTGCTTTCTTTCACTAGTTTTGATCTGTTTCTGACATTTCGTTGCTTTAGTTCTGACCACTAGTTTTTGCTTTACATTTTATTGGGATGGAATATATTGGGATATTTTAGCATGGATTTGTTTTTTATACAGCTGCATTTTATCTTCCAAATCACTGCTTTTTTTTTTTTTTAACTGTTTCGGTTCTTATCTCACATTTCAAAAAATTTTCTTTGCTGATACTATATATTGCCACATTTTATAGTTAATGCAGCTATTGGGAATAGTTTATAAATCCAGCCTCACAGATATTAAAATTATTCATTTTATCTGCATATGAGGCATTAGTATTTATAGTTCATAATATGTAAGAAAGGACAAAAATAATTTCACTTACCTCCTTAAGAAGAATAAATATTAATAACTTTATTTAGTCTAAGAGAACCATGTTCTTGATTTAACTTATGTAAATAATGCATATATGATATTTACTTGAATATAAGGTAATGTCAAATATGACTTCCACAGCTAAAAATTCATTTGTTTTATCCTTTTTTATATTGTTAAAATATTACACTGTAAGCAATATCTCTTTTTCACATCCTTAGTTGTTTATAAAGGTATATACTCATGATTTTTTTTACTTTACTAGCATATATTGGTAATGTAACTTACTCATTTTAAACTGTCGTCTTTTAAACAATGGTGTGTAACTACACACCATTCTAACAGAATTACACATCATGCTAACAGAATTAACAATTGCCATTCAATTGTATATGCATCCAGTATTTCATAGCTGTAGGCAGTGATCTGTAGACTTAATTTAAATAGATATCTCAGGATTACTGCCTTTAGTATAGTTTTCATAGGTTTATTGCATTAGTTATTTTAAATGGGTATAATGCCATCCCCATATTCCATTTTGCTTCTGATTTCATAAATTTTTCTTGATATACATAAATACAATATTTTGCTGGAGTGGGTGATGATTAAAAACGTTTAGCTTGCTTTTAGATGTGGGGATAAAACACAAATAGAGGTGAGGAGAGGTTAGCTACATTGAGTGGTTTTTAGCTAAGTTAATATGCAACATCTAGTTCTGAAGTGCAGAAACCATTGTAGTTGCAGTAAAATAGACATTGCTGATAAGGAAAGAAATTGTGATTAAAATTCTCAAGTGTTCTTAGACCAAGCTGGATGTTGTAAAGTTTGGTTCATAAAAGGATTCTTGGGTTTGTCTCACATAGTTTTTACAACAATGAAAAGCTGAGACAGTTGATCTAAATTTTCCAAATCAATTTTTTTATTAAATAACGTAAAACCAGTTAGAATATCCAAAGCACTTCAAAAGCTCAATATGTTATAGAAATTATGTAAAGCATAAAGAAAATCTTGTTTATTATAAACTTCACTTTAATTCTTTATATCCTCTATAGAAAACTCATATCTAAACATGCGAACTAAGAATTGGAGCAGTGAGGATTAAAAGAAAAAGACACTTAAATGCCTATTGGCATTTTCTGTATTATAGATTAAAATTAGTTGCTGCTGTTGTTGTTGATAGCCTAAGTTAGCTGTGTTTAAGACATACAGCATAGAGGTGGCTGATCTAATGTGGTAATAGTGTTGAATTTTGTCTGGTCAGGGTTTTAACTATAGCCATCCTGTCTTTTTGGTGAGCATGTTGTCCTTAGCTTTGAGGATTTAAATTATATAGTACTCATTTGAAAGTCTAGGAAAATTGGCTGGTACACTGTGTAATTACATATAGATATTTTTTCATTGTAATTCTTTAACATAGCATAAAGGATAGCCTCTGGCAAATCAAGAACAATTTTCAGTTGTTGTTCTCAGTACAACAACTGAAAGATAGTTACATACATACATATATAATAATTATATACATATATAATAAGATAGTTATATACATATATAATTATTTTATACACATGCACACATATACTACTATTACTGTTACTACTGCTAACTAATAACTAAGTGTAAAAGGGGGACTAAGGCTAATGGTGAAAATATATCTTTTATCTAATTCATCTGAATTATTTAAGAAAGAAAAATTAAAATAGACTTCTAATGTATATATACATAAGGTATGAAATGTTTTGAAATCCTTTTACAATTTGAGAAGAAATAATTAACTGCCACGACAATAGATTTTTAGCTTCAACTTTTTAATTTTTGTCTCAAATATATTTTATTCCTTGAAAAATTTTTGGTTCAAGCAAAATCTAAACACTAAAAATGTTAATTCAGTAAGTTGTTATTTCATTTTATTTAACCTTTAATATAAATGCTAAATATTTTGAATTGTTACATTTACTTTGTTGATATTGTGTTTTGTACATAGATAACTTGTAATTTTCTTAGTTATAAAGATTTTCTCAGTAATAAGTCTAGATAAATGAAAATTGTTTCTCAAAATAAAAATAAAAAACGCCTTCCAATTTTTACTATTATTTTTAGGCTGAGCAGTAGTGGTGACCAGGTTTTTATCTCAGCAGAAACTACTACTTCATCTGGAATAGGGACACCTGCACCATGTGTTGGATTACCATCATATTTATCTTTGTACCAGCAAAGTCAGAGCAATGCTTTTGTATGGTGTGGTCATTCGCTGATTGATTTACATATAGGACCCCAGCACTCACAAACTGTTACCCTTACTGCATGCTTTTCCAAGCCTGGAGTCTATAATATTAATCAGCTCTCAGTATTTGTCACCTACACAACTGATTCCTCAGAGATGATCCTGCAGAAACAGAGTGCTCCCAGTCTTGTTGTTATAAGTGATATTTCTTCATGATGATCCACATTTTTCATAATGGAGAAGAAGACTAAAAAATTTTTTTCTTTTCCAGTTCATAAATTTAGCAACTTAATTTTTTTCCCCCCTGAATGACGGTACTTAGCCTAACTAACCTTGGTGATTACTTTGACACCAAAATGACACTATTTCTGATTTTCCAAAAGTGCTAATATGAACAGTCTCCATTAATTGAAATCAAAGACACACATACAGAAGCTCACACAAACTTACACACACAAAGTAGCACTTCAAAATATTGGTTTGTTGTGTGCACATGAATGGAAACTTAAGATGACTGATTGATGAGAGATTTTATTAGATGAATGGATTGTTTCAAGGGACCTGATTACTATATAAAAAGCAGAAAAGAAAATGGCAACTTTGTAATTGTGAAATATTTTGATTGTATTTACTATTCTGGTAAAGGAGCTTATTAAAGTTTTACTTTGCCTTTTCACTGACCTTTAAGTATATTTCATTATTTATAATTTTTTTTTAATTGACCTTCAAATCTTTGTTGCATTAGATTTCTATTTATTTTTTCCTCAAATTTAGCTTGTACTTGCAGATTTTGGGGGTTTCAGAAGAATTAATTGAGCAACAAATCTGGTGTGTATAAAATCTGGTTTCAATTCCAAAATGATAAGATTGTAAAACATAATTTTTTTTTTCTAAATAAAGTATTCATATTGTTAATTCTCCCATTATCTATGGAGATATATACAAACAATTTCTTAAAATATAAAAAAATGCTTTTCTAAATTCATTTCTTTAAGTTATCACTTTCTTAGTGTTTACTTGTTATTCATTTAAATATCTTGAATCAAAACACTTGAGTTCTTAAGAAATTAATATTGACTCTCAATTGAAACCAGTGTAACCAAAAAGAACATATTTGCTGGCATATAATGAGTACCAGAGTTAAAGAGATACCAACAGCTTTAGAGTTGTGATTTAAGAGGAAAATGTATTGTCCAAGTTCACCCAAACATTTTCCATGACCTGCTCTATAAAAGGTTTTCAGGATACATAAAAAGCAACAAACAAATATATGCCAGCAACTATGTATTGAGGAGCCTGAATGCAAAATAGAGAGCATGTTATTGATCTCATTTTATTTTTGCCATGGAAAGTAGTTACTATGCAAATGTTTGATCAGCATTCTTGATGTGAACATCTCATTTATTCTTTTTTTTTTTCTGGCTTTTTTATTATTATTATTATTATTATTATTATTATTATTATTATTATTATTATTAAAGCAGTGAACTAGCAAAATCATTAATGTGTTGGAAAAATGCTCTGCAGCATTGCTTCCATCTCTTTGTTTTCTGAGCTCAAATTCTGTTGAGTTTAACTTTGCCTTTCATCCATTCAGAAGTCAATAATATAAGTACCAGTTGAGCACCGGATTCAATGTAATCAACTAACTCGCTCCTCTTTAAATTGCTAGCCTTGTGCTAAAATTTGAAACCATTATTATTATTGTTATTATTATTATTATTATTATTATTATTTGTTTAAGAAAGCATCATGTCCTAAGTGTAGATCCAATTGTAGAGATTGCAGGGCAATTTTCGGGTGATTTTACTCCTACACTGAGCTGAACAGGCAATTAAATAGAATTTCTCTTACTATATAAAATGCATGTTCTAAAAAAATAAAATTTTTTATATTAAATACACAAATGATAGAAAGAAGAAAAACAAAAAGGGAAATTAAAAGGTGCTCAAACAAGTTGTCTGTATGATTTATTTTGCCCTTCAGTAGGATCATGAGCTAGATTCTTTAGATATTAGAACCCCAGTGCCCTACCCACCCTGCCACCTATATTTCTGCTCTCAGGAGGTCTTCCCTACAGATTTTTCTGTAATTCTCGTGATAAATTATTTAAAAGAAAATTTTCCCTCTCCAATTTTCTCTGCCTCTTTCAGTGCATGAAAGGAATAGCTGGTTATGGGTTTTATACATGATAACACACCTCAGTATTGAGCAAACAAAATCTCTTGCCTAGGGTCTACCAGATACTGTAATATTTTAACAAGGAAACAAATCTGACAAAGACACACTTATGTTGACTACAACTCCTCATGATATTATCTCCCCTGTGTTATTCCATTCTTTATTATACCTACACGTGTGCATGCACACACACAATTATCATCATTGAGCTGTAAAGCCACATAAGTGACTCAAGGGCATAGTTTTGTGCATGACACTCATCGAATTTATGTGAATTTAAGAGCCTTACATGAAATAGAAATCAATAAGCAAATTAGAGCATATATTCCTTTATCATTTAATTCTGTTTTGCCATATTGAATTTTTTTTTCCTAGTATGTACCACCAAGCATATATATATATATATATATATATATCTTTTTTGAAACAGTGGATCTCGAAGCACATAAAGCTATAAATATGTAAATATTGGATAGAAAAAATTGAAGGTGACCCATATCAACACACACACACACACACACACACACACACACACACACACACACATATGATGGGGTGTTGAAAAGTTCCTGGCATTAGGTAAAAGAAAATACAGGAGGATCAGTTAATTATGATTATTATTGAAAGTAATCCCCTCTCAGATTCACACACTTATTGCAGTGGTCCTTCAGTTTCTCTAAGCCCTGTAAAAGAACTTGAAAGATGGGGCCTCCAACCAGGCCTTTTCAGCACCCCATTTTATATGCTCATTAAAATTAATGTGCATAAAATATTTTCAAAAGAAAAATATTTCGATCCTTTATGTGTGTGTATATGTGTGTACATGCATACATACCTTTTTCTACATTTATTTGTCATTTGTTAAAACAGTGAATTTTGTTTCTCTTAATATCATGTTTATTCTAAAGTTTATCTATGCAGTTGATTTACTATTTCCTTATTTTGAGTTTTATTATTTTTTTTTTAAAGAAACCAGTTCTGTACTTGTACATTATTCACTATCTATGGATGATCAATATACTATAAACATCCACTGTAAATTGTAATATCAATAACTTCTGTTCACCACTATGTATAATTTATTAACATTGTAGACTTTGATTTTTGAAGTAGTACGTCGTGGAATCTGTTAGGAAACACTTGAATTAAGAAGGCAAATGTGAGATGGAAAAATGGGTTGGTGAATATGTGTATACACATGTGATATGCAAACACACACAGAGCTAAAGTTGGCAGTCAATTCCTCCTGTCCATCATACATTGCTTCCAGTGCAACATAGGATGCTTTTGCACCTCTCTGAGTATTTAACCCTCATACGAACACTCATTTGTGTCAGTATATCTGATATATAGATCTGCACATGTGGGTTTAGAGGTTTACTTCTCAATCCTATTGCACAGCATCATGGGTGAATGTTTTTTTACTATAACTCTCTGCCAGCTAATGCCTTGTGAGGGAATTTAGTATATCAAAACAGAAGTGTGTGTGTATGCTATGGCTACAAATGGTGACCTCACTGTTTGTAGCTGGGCTGCAACTGGTGATGTTTGTCAGCACTTCTTGTTAACAAACTGTCACTAGCTCTGTGTGTTTGAAATTCTTTCAAAAGAAGAATCTTTTCTTATTTGAAAAAACAGCTAAGGGTTAGTAAGAAGAAGAGCATCCAGCTGAAAATATCTTGCCTCAATATAACTCCAGTCTAAGCCATGCTAGCATGGAAAAACAAACATTAGAGGAACATACATTCATACATATGAACTAAAAAAAAAATACTTTAGTGTAGAAATATAGTTATTAATAAAATTCAGATATCTACAAAAACTGTATTAATTTATTAAAATACTATACTGCTGTGATGGGATAGTCTCTTTGTTTTGTTGACCACCTTTCTTTTATATATTTTATTAGCACCTAAACACATGTGAGTTAGTATTATATTTTACTTCTAACATTACAATATTTTTTTTTCAAAAATGAAACTGAGAAATAAATACATAAAAATGATTTATTTGGGAAAAAAGTGATTATTTGTTTATATATGGGATTTATTTACCTTCCAATTATAATTTTCATTATAGAAATATTCTGAATAATACAAATTTGCTGTCTTCTTTAATGGAAAAAAAAGTCTCTAAGAAAGATATATTTTTCTTTAATTAAATTTACTTGTTCACGTGGTGGTCTTGAATGAATAACGAATGTATAATATAAATATAGTTATAAATGAAGAATAATCAAATTTTCAAAAAAAAATTGTTTGAATGACATTCTAGTTGAACAATGGCATTCTAGTTTGTCATTTTGTTTTTGTGAAGTATTGATCTCCCATGGAAAGATTGAAAATAAAGTGTTATTTCTATTTACTAAAATCCTCATCCTTTCACTATCATTCAAAGAATTATGTTTTATTTATTTCTCTATTTTATTTATTTTTATATTACCGGGGCTACACAAATCTATGTAGAGTTCAGTGAACTTGACCATGGACACAGAAACGTTTTGCTGAGCTCGTGCTCATCTAATACTCTAAAAATTTGACCTTTTAACAAATTCACTTCTCGTAACACTCCCTCCTTCAGTCTCTATGTACTTCTGTTTTCCATTTCACATTACTATCAACACTATTACATAATGCGGAAGCTACTGTCAATCATCGAGAAATGGCAGCCAAATTCACTCAAATATAGTAAAACAGTAGAATTTGAGAAAACTAGTGATGTTCAAATACATCCTATTTTTAAAAAATTAAAACATGGACATTATGTCCCTAATATATGAAGGTACAAAATGGTTATGGTTGAAATACCTTTGATCATATATTGATTTAATTGTAGCATACCTGAGGCTAAGCAACAACAACAATCACCTATCTGCCACCATTCAAATTCAGTATTATCTGCATTAAATTTCACCCAGCTATCATCTGAACCTCATTATCTGGTAATGTCTCAGAAGGCTACAAGATTTTCCCAACTCCATTGATGAAGAAATGTTTAAGAATCCTCCAACATTCCCATCTTCCTATTGTTTAGGAATGTTTAAAACTCCTACAGCACACATAATTACCAACTCCTGCTTTCATGGAAGGTTTAAGATAACTTACCCTCCTTTTCCATTGTGTAGGAAGATTTAAGATGGCCACAGTATTCCCCAGTCTCGTCTGACATATTACTCACATCACACCACCTCACCAAGTATTTTCTTTTTCCATGCAACACTAACCACTAAGCCTACTTCTTTCCCAGACTGACAGTCCTCTAGAATTTCCATCCTGCTCATGTTTTTCTTCTGATGTTTTAGCAAGTTAAAATACAAGCTATCAATTTTACTAATCTCTCAGAACCTGCAAAAGTCTTGGACACTGCTACATTCTCCCTCTGACCAAACCATTAAAATAAGTACATCCACTATACAATGATGGATCTTGCATTAGTTTCAGTGATTATTCCAGTTGTTCAATAAATGAAACTACCTATTTGTTGAATTAAAAACGAATGTGGTTGAGTATTCCACAGACAGTTATACCCTTAACATAATCCTTAGGAAGAATCAGTGTGTCGTATATGATAAGGTTGGCTCTTTGAATCTCAGATTTACTATATGACAGGTTTTCATACTGTTTCTATTTAACCAATGTTAGTCACAAGGTATGAAGAGCAGGTAAGTTCAACCAGAGGTTATAATAGAAGCACTTGCCTAAGATGTGATGCAGTAGTCACCATATTTTTGTCAATGCAACATTAAGAACTTCAACTAAACTCTTTTCTAAAATTACTAAAAAATTATATTGGAGGCAAAGAACCTCTATAAACCAACAAGAAATTCTGCCATTTCTTTGTCTTTCCGTCCTCCCCAAATCCCTTTCTCTTAGGAGGGATGATAAAGTTAGTGGAAAGGAGCCAGAGAAGACATGAAAATACTCTTAATTGATGCCAACACTCACCATTACCAGTTTCCAATAAAGAAAGAAAAATGTTTCTGAAATACTTTAAAAAAAAATTATCAGTATGTTGGTTGTAAAACCTTGCTTGCTCTTACTCTCCCTCTCTCATTGTTTTTGATTACCAGCAAACGAATGAGTACTCAGTACATGTAGATTATATGAAACTTATAAGTTCTGGTAAAACACTGGTTTGTTTCTCATGAACCCTTTAGCATTCACATTATTCTGTCAAAAGTCATGCTTATTTATTCACAGTTTTAAATTAATCATATATTATCTTGTAGCATTGAGATTTTGATGAGGTGATCACTTATTTTTTAGAATGACATTGTAGAGTAGGTATAAGAGGCTGGATCTGGCCAGTTTGAATGTAAAACAGAATAGTTTGGACAGATATGGCCAGTTTGAATGCTAAAGGGTGAAAGATCAATCTGGTGGTGGGTTGTACCTTAGCAGGATCTGTCAGTAATTTTATGTGACTTATTGTGTAGTGGAGATACAGCAGATTACTGATATGGGTAGGGAAAAGCCAACAATTTGAATAGCTTGAGAATTTTGGAAGTTTTCTGAAAGAAATGGCTCTCTGTGACAGCAGAGATAAGATCTGGGCTCTTTTGTTAAGTGATCATGTTGCCTGTTTCAGAATTTGGAATTATTCAGTTAAGCATAATTCACAGTCCTTGCTCTCTAAATCCATTATATTGCAGGCAATTCCATAATTTTTTGGTATATTGTGCTAAAGAAGTACAATTCACTCATTCATCTTCGATGAGTGTAAATGATGGTTGTATCTAATCTTAAAGTGGCTTGCAATAAGTCCTGGGTGTTATTTTTGCTATATATACTGCTTCTCATAGAGGCAAGATTTTTCAAGTGGACAATTTTGGAGTTTTCTGTAATTAAAAGCTGGCTGTTGGGGTGGGATTGGCTTTGTGTGTCTGGGTAGGGTGTGAGATCTGGGAAGTCCTACTGTCCAGACAGAAGGTTGCTTTCATTTATTGGGGTTGAAAAGTTTTTAATATTTGCATGTATTGTTGGTAAATGAATTAATCAAGATAAGACATTCCTATCTATGCTGGTGTAGGGAAGTATCCAGTCATATAGGAATTTTTTTTAATTCAAGGTACTCTCAACAAATATCCCTACACTAGAACCCTGAACTAGATAAAGATGGAAGTTTATCAATGTCCAACATGAACAGCTATACCAAAGAAAAGAACTGGTCTGAATAGTTAAGGAATACAGTTTGAGCATCAGTATTAAAACCAACCTAAGAATAGTTAGTTTTTAAACATGACACTAAATCTGTTTATCCAGGATAAAATAATTTTGGATACACTATAGCTTTAAAAAATTCATGATAATCATTATTGGAAGAATTTATTAATGTGCAACTATCACAAACTCTTCAACACTAATAATGTAAAAGTAAGATAGTGTTGTCAGGGCAGCATTGCTTTCCAGATTTCATACCACAATCTAAGATGCGCACTTAACCGGCTAACACTCTAACAAAATGGGTATGATGCAGTCTTCCACTGAATGATTCTAAACAAAGAATCAATCCACCAGCAGATTATATTCAACTTCACATCACCGGAAAGTCCTCATGTGATATAAAACTCTGAGTAAAGAGATAGTAAAGTCATCAGCAGTTTCCTAATAAATTAAAATATTATTAAAAATATTTCTTTTTTTATTGTCTTTCTTTTATCTTTCATTTTATCACTTTTTTCCTTTTATTTCTCTCACTCATACACTCTCTTTTCTATTTCTATATATTTCTTTTCACTTTCTCTATTTTTCTTTATTTTTATCTCTTTTTTTTTGTCTTTTTCTTTTAATTTTCTTTCTCTCTTCCCTTTATCTACCTTTTTTTCTCCACTCTTTTTCTATTTTGTAAACCTCCAGTAGGAAGAGCAGTACCTATGATCTTTCACAGGGTCTTGGAGGGAGAGAAATGGTGGTGGTGGTGGTGGTGGTGGGGCAGCAAGAAAATAAGGAGTGATCTGGTTTGAATGCTTTCAACTGAGTAGGATCCCTAAAGGCATCCAAGGGCCAGGTGGTGGTGCTTTACGAAACAACAGATTTCCTTTATCTCAGAAACATTTCACAAAGAGGAATATATCAGTTTGTTAAGAAGAGGAGCCTACTTGGTAAAACTTTTCTGAGTTATTTTCTCTCTCTTTCTCCCTCTCTTTTGCTCTTCCCCTTCAACAACCAAATATACCTATACTCGTGTACACACACACACACACACACTACTTACATGAAATATTAGTTACACTTGCTCCAGACCTGATTTAGAAAAATACATTAACATCAGCTCACATTT
The DNA here is from genome assembly GCF_006345805.1 of Octopus sinensis. Lineage (NCBI taxonomy): Eukaryota > Metazoa > Mollusca > Cephalopoda > Octopoda > Octopodidae > Octopus > Octopus sinensis. Next base: position 176,578,515 of record NC_042997.1, read on the forward strand.
CTACTTTACGTCACAACAACCTCCTTTCCTCTCTATGCCTGCCTCTGTGTGTGGGGGTGTCAGCCTCTGTGTGTTTGTGTGTACTGTATACGTGTTTCTTGCTGTGTACATGCATTTGTTTACTTTTCTTACGTATGAATGTGTATAATTGCATGCTTCTTTCTTGTTATGCATTGTGTATGTGTGTCTGTGCATGC